>NW_006408600.1:9080887-9085607 GCF_000296735.1 Chrysochloris asiatica
CCAATGGTATATGGAGGGGATTATAATCAATGTAATGAAACAAGTTATATGAATTGTTGAATGTGAAACTGATGATGTGCCCTGTCAACTTTCACTCAATCCACAATAAAAACCTTAAATTAAAAAAAAAAAGGAAGGTAGATGGAAAACAGAGTCACTGTACCACAGGTATAGTCGATATTTAATCATTTCAAGAAGTAGCAATTTATCAAGGGTCAATGTTAAAGAATGAAGAAGTCTAAGATGCATGGAAGTCATTAGCAAAGAACAAGACTCTGAGAATTGATGTAATATAAATTGAAATTTTTCAATGTACCAATGCAGCACTGGAGGTACTCACATATCTATGCCAAGAAATTTGGAAGACTGTTGCCTGGCCAACTAATTGGAAGAGAATCTTACTTATATCCATTCCAAAGAGAGGTGACCCCATGGAATATGTAAATCATGGAATAGTATAATTAAAATCACATGCAAATAAATTTTTGCTAAAGCTAACTCAAAAACGGCTATAATAGCACATTCACAGGGAACTGTCAAAAGTTCAAGCTAGATTCAGATGATGATGTGGAAAGAGGGATATCAATACTGACATTCAGATAAATTTTGGCTGAAAGCAGAGAATACCAGAAAAACCTGTGTTTATTGACTATCAATGGCTTTTGACTGTATGGATCATGACAACTCAGGGATCATATATCAAAAATGGATATTCCATAGCATTGAATTGTGCTCATAAGGAAGCTGTACATAGACCAAGAGGCAGTCTTTCGAACAGAACAAGGGGACACTGAATGATTTATAATCAAGATAGGTGTGTGTCAAGTTTGTATTCATTCACCATATTTACTCAATCTGTATGCTGAGCAAATTATCTGTGAAGCTGGATAATTTGCAGAAGAATGTGGCATCAGGATTGGAGGAAGATACATTAGTAACCTGTGATATGCTGAAAATGAAGAGAACTTAAAATAATTACTGATGAAAGACCACAGCCTTTGTTATGGGTTGCACCTCAAAAATCATCACCACTGGATCAGTAAATAAAATCATGATGAATGGACAAAAGATTGAATTGTCAGAGACTTCATTTTTCTCAGATCAACCATCAACACTCATGGAAACAGAAGTCAAGAAATCAAAAGATGTATCACATTGGATATAAGACCTCTTTAAAATGTTCAAGAGCAAAGACATCAGTTTGAGGACTAAGTTATGCCAGATCAAAATTTTCATATGCATGTGAAAGTTGGACAATAAATAAGGATGAGCCTAGAAAATTGATGCATTTGAGATATGGTGTTGAAAAAGAATATTAAGAATATCATGCCAGAAGAACAAACAAATCTATGTTGGAAGAAGTTCTGCCAGAATGATCCTTAGAAACCAAGATGGTGACAGTTAATCTCTCATACTTCCACATATTATCAAGAGTGTACAGTTTCTGGAAAGAGACATCATGTTTGGTAAAGTGGAGGGTCAATGAAAAAGACGAAGACACCCTTCCCAATGACATTGTTTGGCACAGTGGCTGCACCAATGTGTTCAAGCATAACAGTGATTGTGAGGATAGTGCAGGACTGGGCAGTGTTTCACTCTGTTGTACATAGGGTCCTCGTAAGCTGGAATCAACTCGCCAGAACCTAACAACAACAACACTGGGCAAAATATTGAATGATAAAGAAAGCATCAAAAGAAGATGGAAGGAATATACAGTCACTGTACCAAAAAGAAATGGTCAATGCTCAACCATTTTAAGACATAGTATATAATTAAGAAAGGAGCTCTGGTATAAACTGACCTGCTAACCACAAGGACAGCAGTTCAAATGTACCATATGCTCCATGAGAGAAAGATGAAGCTTTCTGCTTTCATGAAGATTTACAGCCTCAGAAACACTATACAGGGTCACTATGAGTCAAAACTGACACCACGGACATAACCACCAACACCACCATATGATCATGAGTCAATGGTACCAAAGGAAGATTCCAAGTTGCACTGAAAGCATTGGAAAAAAACAAGGTGCTCAATCATCTATGCCAAGAAATTTGGAAGACAGTTACCTGGCCAACTGATCACAAGGGATCCATATTTTTGATCATTGGGTTACTCAATGGGATGCAGAATTCTTCAAACAATAACATTAATATCACATGCAAGTAGTTAAAAATGACTGCAGCTATGCATCAACATAGAACTGCCAGGAATTCAAACCAATTCAGAAGAGACCACAGAACAAGGGATATAATTTCAAGCAGAGAATATCTGTAAGATGTTCACTTGTGCTTTATTGACAATGCAATGGCATTCAACAGTGTGGATCATAACAAACTATGGGTACCTTTGTTTAGAATTGTTATTCTGGAACACTTGTTTGTACTCATGAAGAACCTGGGCTTATGAGGAATCTGTGCTCATGAGACCAAGCAGCAGTTGTTTGAACAGAATAAGAGGCCACTGCCTGGTTAACAATCAAGAAAGTTTTGCATCAATGCTGTATTCTTTCACCATACTCATTCAATCTTTATGTTAATCAAATAATCTAAGAAGCTAAATTATATGAAGAAGCACATGGCATCAGGATTGGAGGAAATGTAACTAAAAACCTACAATATGCAGATGACACAATCTTGCTTACTGTAAGCAAAAAAGACCTGAAATAGATACTGATTAAGACCAAAGCATTCAATCTTGGTTGCATCTCAATGTCAAGATAACAAAAATCATTGTAACAGGACCAATAAATAACATCATGATTAATGGGAAAAAGATTGAAGTTGTCAAAGATTTCATTTTGCTTGGATCCACAATCAATGCTAATGAAAGCAGCAGTCAAAAAATCAAAAGATATATTGCATTAAGCAAAAATGCTGCAAAAGGTCTTTTTAAGTGTTCAAGAGCAATTATGCCATTTTGAGGACTAAAGTGTGCTGACCCAGGTCATGGGATTTACAATCACCTAAATTAGAACTCCTGGTGTGGTGCTGAGGGCTAATGCATCAGACTGCAAAGCCATTTGAACTGCAAGGTCGGTAGTTCAAGCTCACCAGCTGCTCCTTGGAAACCCTGTACAGGATAGCTATGAGTTGGAACTGACTCTATGGCACATAACCACCACCACCAATATGCATAGCTCAGTGGTGTACTGGTTATGAGTCAGGTTGCTAAACTATCAGCAGTTTCAGTGTAGAAAGATGAAGCTTTCTGCTCCCATAAAGATTTATAATCTTGGAAACCCTATACAGGGTCGCTCGCTATGAGTCAGAAACTACTCCACAGCACACCACCACCACCACCATCAATATGCATGAGAAAGTTGGACAGGAAATAAGGAAGACTGAAGAATTGATACATTTGAATTACAGAATTGGAGAAGAATATTGGAAGCACTATAAACTATCAGAAGAACAAACAAATTTATCTTGGAAGAAGTATAGCAAGAATGCTCCTTAGAAGAAAGGATGGCAAGAATTTGTCTTTTATACATTGGACATATTATCAGGATGGACCAATCATAGGAAAAGGGTATCATGCTCCAAGAAATAGAGGGTCAACAAAAACTGGGAGACCGCCAACACGATGGATTGACAAAATCACAGCAACAATGGGCTCAAACATAATAACAATTGTGAGGATGGTGCAGTACCAGGCAGTGTTTCATTTTATTGTGCATAAGGTTGGCATAAATTGGAACTAACTGGATTGCACATAACAACAACAACTTTATTGGCTCTGGGATAATTAAACAGATTCTGAGTCTAATTTCTAACATAGGATGGTGGAGATAAATAAGACATCATATAACACACCTAGTTAAGACTCTGGAATATGTCAGACATGCCATGATGATTATTATTCTTGTCTTTTAGCTATTCATTTGGAGGGAAGAGATTACTGAAAAGGAAAAGTAGAATAGTAATAGAAGAAGCAATAGAAAATTGGAAAAAGATAGGCATAGTGCTATTATAATGCTTCAGGGTAGAAATAACTCAATATTGTAAACAAAATAAATTTTTACAGTTCAAATAATTGAATGAGTGACCCTTTTTTATTTTCCCCAGGAAAATGTTTTTTAAGTGATGAACTGTGTTAACTAAACATCATTACTTTTCAGAAGTAAGTACAATGTTTCTATGTTGAGGAAAGAAGTGAAAATAATTCTGTTTTTTTATTATTTTGTGAGGAAAAGTAGGTATTTTATAATTAAAGTGTTGATGTACATTATTCAATAAATATTCTTAGTATTTTAGTTACAAGAATTTTGAAAATAATCAACAGAACAAGAGACTTTTTACTGTGTTCTGCTACCAGAATTTCAATAAACAAAATGCCATGATTGTAGGATGGCTCATTTCAACTACTGGAGCAATACATAACTGGACCAATAAATACAAGGAAAGAAGAAAATCTATAAATAATAAAGACATATGTGCCTTGATTTATTGATCAAATATTCCCCTAAATAAACAAATGAAGTTAATTGTTTCTTTCTATTTGAAAAAGTAAAATTATATATTGTTGTTGTTGTTGTTGTCAGGTGCCATCGAGTTGGAACCAACTCATAGCGATCCCATGCACAGCAGAACGAAACAATGTCCGATCCTGGGCCAACCTCACTACCGCTGACACACTTGACGCCATCAATGATGCCACCTGGCTGATCCATCTCGTTGGGGGTCTTCCTCTTTTTCTCTGACCCTCCACCTTAACCAGCATG
>NW_006408600.1:9089652-9090308 GCF_000296735.1 Chrysochloris asiatica
TGATGATATGGAGCTTTTCCATCTTCTCTTTCCACAGATGTAGTCAATTTGATTTCTATGTGTTCCATCTGGCGAGGTCCATGTGTATAGTCGTCCTTATTCTGTCTAAAGAAGGTATAATATAAAATTATATATTAAGCACTTGGTTTTCAGAATGAAACAATCTGTTTATTATTTTTATTGTTTTTAACTCTTTATTATGAATTGGGTTAAGGTTTATAGAGCAAATAATTTTATGTTTCAACATTACATGCACATTTTGTTACATGTTATTGATAGAGTGAATCTCTTTTGAGATTTAAAAGAAGCCAAATAAGGGGTTTGGCTTTACAACACATATTTTGGACGTACATACATCACTCCATAATAAGATATTCTTTTGTCCTCCAAAATTCAAGCCCTTGCCACATACAAAATTCATTGATTCTACTATATTATCACAAAAGTCTAAATTATATCCAAGTGCAAAATCACATCTTCTGAAGCATTAAATAAAATATGGATAAGACTTCAGATGTATTCCATCTTAGAAGAAATTCTACTTCATCAGTGAAATCTAGAATATAAGATGTCTGTTTTATACAACAATCACAAGGTTTTTGTTGTTGTTGTTGTTTAGTGCCATTGATTCTGCACCAACTTATAGTGACCTGATG
>NW_006408600.1:9091003-9115201 GCF_000296735.1 Chrysochloris asiatica
TGTCCTTGTTCGTCCTCTGAGGAAGTTTTACTGCCTTGGTTCTAGGGGGAATATCTTGACCTTAGAAACTTAGGGGAATATTGCATTTCTCTGTGGACATCCAGGACTCATGTTTGGAATTAAATAAATATAACTGAACACAAAGATGAAAAACAATTTTCTATTAACTGCCAAGTGGCTAGATCTGTTACACTCAGGCCTATAGGGCCTCGAACCTCTGCACAGTCTGCAACACCTCCTGACAATATGTCTGGCCATGCTGGCTTGCAAAGGCAGTATGGTTGTACTTCTACCAAGACAGATCTATATATTCTTTTAGCAGTCCATGGTACTTTCAATATTCTCCATCAACACCATAACTCAAATTCATCAATTCTTATACAATCCTCTTTATTCACTGTCCAACTTTCAAATGCATATGAGGTTATTGAAAGAACCACAGCTTGGGTCAGGCACACCTTAGTCCTTAAACTGACATCTTTGCTCTTCAACAGTTTAAAGAGGTGTTGTACAACAGATTCGCCAATGCAATATGTTTTTTGATTACTTTTCTGCACCTTTGGTGGGTATTGATGGTTGATCAAAGCAAAATGAAGTCTTTGACAACTTCAATCTTTTCTACATTTTTATGGATATTGTTTATTGGTCCAGTGGTAAGGATTTTTGCTTTCTGTACGTTGAGATGCAACCCATACCAAAGATAGTGGACTTTGATCTTCATCAGTAAGTATTTTAAGTCCTTCTGACTTTGAGTAAGCAAGGTTGTATCATCTGCATATTGCAAATTGTTAATGAGTCTTCCTCCAATACTGATACCACATTTTCTTCATTAATCAAGCTTCTCAGATTATTTATTCAGCATACAGACTGAATGTTGTTGTTGCTGTTAAATGCCATCGAGTCAGTACCAACTCACAGCAACCGTATGCACAACAGAATGAAACAGTGCCTGGTCCTGGGCCAACGTCACTACTGTTGACACGCAGGAGTCCATCAATGTTGCCACTTTGCCAATACACATCTCTCTGGGGGTATTCCTCTTTTTCTCTGACTCTCCACCCTAACAAACATGATATCCTTCTCCAGTGACTGGTTCCTCCTGACAATATGTCTGAAGTATGAGAGACAAATTTGGTCATCCTGGACTCCAAGGAGAACTCTGGCTATACTTCTTCCAAAACAGATCTGTTCTGTCTTTTGGCAGCCCATGACACTGTCAATATTCTCCTCCAACACCATAACTCAAAAACATCAATTCTTCTACGGTCTTCCTTATTCACTGTCCAGCTTTCACATGTATATGAGGTAATTGAAAATACCATGGCTTGGGGCAGGCGCACCTTAGTCCTCAACCTAACGTCTTTGCTCTTCAACACTTTAAAAAGGTCTTGTGCAGCAGATTGGCCTAATGCAATATGTCATTTGATTTCTTGACAGCTGCTTCCATGAGTGTTGATAGTTGATCCAAGAAGAATGAAGTCCTTGGCAACTTCAATCTTTTCTCCATTGATAAGAATGTTGTTTATTGGTCCAGTGGTAAGAATTTTTGTTTTCTTTACATTGCCGTGTAATCCATACCGAAGGCTGTGCTCTTTGAGCTTCATCAGTAAATACTTTAAGTCTTCTTTACTTTCAGCAAACAAGGTTGTATCATCTACATATCACAGCTTGTTAATGAGTCTTCCTCCAATCCTGACACCACATTTTTCTTTATAGAACCCAGCTTCTCATATTATTTGCTCAGCATACAGATTGAATAAGTATGGTGAAAGAACACAACCCTGTCACACACCTTTCCTAATTTTAAACAATTCAGTGTTCCCATGTTCTGTCTGAACAACTGCCTCTTGGTCCATGTACAGATTCCTCATGAATTAAGTGTTCAATTAAGTGCACAATTAAGTGTTCAGGAATACTCATACTTGGCAATGTTGTCCATAGCTTGTCATGATCCACACAATCCAAAATCTTTGTGTAGTTAATAAAGCACAGGTAAACATTATGGTATTCTCTGCTTTCAGCTAAGATCCATTGGACATCAGCAATGATAACCCTCTTTCCAAGTCCTCTTCTGAATCCAACTTGAACCTCTGGAATTTCTCTGTCAATATACACTTGCAGCTGTTTCTGTAATTGTTCTTGCTGTTGTTAAGTACCGTGGAGTCAGTTCCGACTCATAGTGACCCTGTACAGGGTTTCCGAGGTTGTAAATCTTTATGGGAGCAGAAAGCCTCCTCTTTCCGCCGCAGAATAGCTGGTAGTTTCAAACTGCCGACCTTGAGGTTAGCAGCCCTATTCATAATCACTACGCTACCAGAGCTTCTTATTACCTTTAGTAAAACTTTCCTTGCATGGGATATCAAAGAGATTGTCCGATGATTTACATATTCTGTTGGGTCACCTCTCTTTGGAATGGGCACAAATATGGATCTCTTCCACTCAATCAGCCAGATAGTTGTCTTGCAAGTTTCTTGGCAGAAATGAGTGAGTGTCTCTAGTGCCACCTCACTTTATTGAAAGATTTCAATATTTATTCCATCAATTCCTGGTGCCTTGTTCTTTACCAGTTCCTTCAATGCACCTTGGACGTCTTTCTTCAGTATCATTGGCTCTTGATCATACGCTACCTCTTGAAACAGTTGAACATCAACCATTTCCTTTTAGTACAGTGACCCTGTGTATTCCTTTCATCTTCTTTTGATGCTTTCTCCATCATTCAATAATTTGGCTAAAGAGTGCTTCAATAATGAAAGTTGAGGCTTGAAATTTTTCTTCAGTTACCCCACCTTGAGAAATGCTGAATGCATTCTTCCTCTTTGGTTTTCTGACACCAGTTCTTTGCACATCTCATTGTAATATTTGACTTATTCTTCTTGAGCTGACCTTTGAAATTTTCTGTTCAGCTCTTGGACCATCTCATTTCTTACATTTGGTTTAGCATCTCTATGCTGGAGAGTAAGTTTCAGAGTCTCTTCTGACATCCATTTTAATCTTTTCCTTCTTTCTTGCCTTCTTTATAACTTTTTGCTTTCTTCCTGTATGATGTTCTTTTTTCTTTTTTTTTAATGTTTTATTTTGAATTATGGGATAGTTTACATGGGAGAACATTAGTTTTACATTCATCTTATGGTATATCCTTTCATTGTCATGGTTACAATCCCCTCCATGAATCATCAACCAACCAAAGGGTATATCCTACTTCTCCACACACACACACACGCACACCGCCTCAGGTAATCAGCACACAGGCCCTCTCCTTCTCTGTTGATTCTTTGTATAGTTTTTGGTTTTCCATCTCATTTTTTTCTGCTCTTATCTATATATTTCTTTTTTTTTTGGTGACTGGGTTCCCTTTGTTGGTCTGTTTCTAATTGTTACAGATACTGTGTTAATGTGTTCATTTGGTTCTTTCTTCTTTTGGGATGTGCATATTTATCGCAATAAATTTTCCTCTCAGCACTGCTTTCACCGTGTCCCAAAGATATTCGTATGTTGTGTTTTCATTCTTGTTTGTTTCTAGGAATTTTGTGAATTCAGATTTTATTTATTCTTTTACCCAGTCGCTTTTCAGCAGGATGTTATTTAGTTTCCATGTATTTGACTATTTCATTGGTCTTCTTCTTATTGACTTCTAGTTTTATAGCATTGTGGTCTGAAAAGATGCTTTGTAGTGTTGTGATGTTTGTAAATTTATGGAGGCTTGCTTTATAATCTAACACATGGTCAATTCTGGAAAATGTTCCATGTGCACTGGAGAAGAATGTATATTGTGCTCCTTTTCTTTTGAATGCTCTGTGCACATTTATGAGGTCATGTTGGTTGATTGTATTGTTTAGTTCCTGTGTAACTTTGTTGAGTTTCTTTATGGTTGTCCTGCCCCTTTTCAAAAGTGGCCTATTAAAATCTCCCACTATAATTGTTTTAATTGTAGACTTATCTGTTTCTTTCTTCAATTCTAGTAAGGTTTGCTTCATATATCTAGGTGCTCTTTCATTGGTAGCATAGATATTTATTATGGTTATGTGGTCTTGTTCAATTGACCCTTTGATCATGAGGTAGCGTCCATCTTTGTCTCATATGCTGGTTTTTGTCTTAAAGTTTATTTTATTGGAGATTAGTATTCCACTCCTGCTTATTATATTTTTTTCCCATCCTTTAACTTTTAGTCTGTTTTTGTCTTTGTGTGTAAGGTGTGTCTCTTACAGACAGAATATTGAAGGATCTTGTTTTCTTATCCATTCTGCCACTCTTTATCTCTTCAATGGTGTATTCAATCCATTGACATTCAATGTAATTATTGATAGGTATGAATTAATTGCTGCCATTATGTTAAAGTTTTGGTAGTCCTGTTCGTTCCTTTGTTCTGCATGCCTTCTTGTGCTGAATTTGTGTTTTCTGTGCTATTTCTTGTCAGTTTCTTCTCAGTCTTCATGTTTGCTTGTTCTGCTTGGAAGTTCATTTTCATAGTAAGTTGTGAAAGTTTCTTTGGGGTTACCTCCTTATAGTCTATTAAATTTTCTCTCCATTTAAGAGAATCTATTGTATCCTGTAATCTCCCTAACATCCTCACTACCTGGATCTCTGTTGCTACCTTTTTTTTCCCCCTTCTTTGACATTAATATAATTTTGATCTTCAGTTGGTCTCCCAGCTCATTTGAATTCATTGTTGTAGTTTTGTTCTGTTCTATATTCTCCTATCTGTCAGTTGAATTCCAGGTGGTGTTTGTTGTTTGTTCTTGTTGGTTTTCAGTCTAAAGAACTCTCTTTAGGATGTCTTGAAGGGCTGGATTGGTTTTGATAAAATCTCTTAGATTCTGTTTATCCTGGAATGTTTTGATTACACCATCATATATGATTGGTAGTTTTTTCTGGATAGATTCTTTGTTGGCAGTTTTTTTTCTATTAGGGTTTTGTATATGTCTTCCCCATTGCCTTCTTGCCTGCATGATTTGTGCTGAATAGTCAGAGCTTAATCTGATTTGCTTGCCTTTGTAAGTGACTCTTCTCTTTTCCTTGGCCACTTTTGGGATTCTCTCCCTGTCTTTGATTTTGGAGAGCTTGATTATGATTTGTCTTGGAGAATTTCTTTTGGGGTCTATCCTTCCTAGGGTACATTCGGCTTCTTGAATGTTTATCTTCTCCTCTTTCAAGATGTTATGGATATTTTCTTCCAGAAGCCCTTCAACTATCTCCTCTGTGGACTTCTCTGATTATTCCTGTTCTAAATGCCAATAATTCTTAAGTTGTTCCTCTTCATGTTTCCAGTATTAATCTTAGACTCTCTTCAGATTTTTTTATCCATTTTTCTGCTTGCTCTTCTATCTTAGCAGTATTGATAGATTTGTCTTACAGCTCACTAGTTCTAGCTTCTATCTCTTCTATTCTGCTACTTTCCTCTTTCACTGTATTGTTCATTTCTGATCTTTTATTATTAACATCTGGACCTCATTTTTCAGGTTTTGAATTGTTTCTAATGCTGTGTCAATCTTGTCTGATTGCTCTTGTAGTACTTTCCTGATTTCTTCTTTGTTTTCCTCCGCCCCTTTTCAGAGCATTTGAAATTGTTTCCATATTATTCTTCTGAATTCCTTGTCAGGCAAATTCAAAACCTGCCCTTCCTCTTCTAGAAAGCCTTTGTCTGTCTCCAGCGCATTTGTCTCAGTTACTCTTTTCTGTTTTGGGACATGGTTTGAGATTGTTTGTTGTGTTTGAGATTTTTTGCTTGTCATTTACAGTGGTTATGTGGGTTTTTTAATGTTCAAATGAATGTTTGTTGTTGTGTTATTAAGCTTACTGGGTGTCTCCTGGTGGATATGATCAAGAGATAGGCTTCCCTTTTAGCATGTAGTTGTTGGCTTAACAGCTGTTATTGGCTCTTGTCTAAATGGTGGAATATTATGGGATATGCTTGTAGCTTGGCTATATGGTCATGATTGCTGACTCTTCTTGGGTAATGTAGGGATAAAAAGCTCCCACCTCCAGGAAAATTGTGTGATCAAAAGGCCCAAAAGTAGAAGCAATATAAAAGCAGATATAAGAACCTCCACTTTGGAACAAAAATAAAACTGTGGCCGACTGTTCAGTCACCTTGCTACACAGGCAGTGTTGTGTATAGTAGAAGCCTCCAGTAGTGACTGGGGGTGTCCACTCACTCAGGCCTCTCTTCTAGTCACCACAATAGAAGTGCACAGATAGATAATGAGAAGTTAATGGGAGAAAGATTGTTTACTATTTTTGTCTCTGAATGTCAGTTTAAGTATCTGCATGTGCACTGCGTAATTATTGAAATAGTTGCGTCTTTTTATGTTGGGGTTCTACAGGGTGTTCATATGGTTTGTCTGTCAGGCCAAACCTGCTTTTATTCTTTCTGGAAAGGCAGGGATTAATGGTCCCACACAATTTATCTTTAGGGCTGGGACCTGCAGGTAGATGTGAAAAGCAGCAGCCAAAGGATTTGCCCTTGGACCAATGGGGCTCTTTCTCTCTGTGCTGTGGGAAAACTGTGTTCTCAACACTGGACTTTTTTGGGGGTGCACAACCACCTGCCTAAAGGCGTCCAGGCTGGGCAAAGAAGGCACGACAGGGAAGAGGAGGGGAAAAAAAAAAATGTGTAGAATTCCTCCACACCTCCATTTGCAAATGTCACTTCCCAGCTTTTAGCGCTGGTTCCCTATGCAGATCTGGCTGTAGCCCCACCCTCTGACTTCCACCCAGGCAGGATGGCAGCAGAGGGAGTTCCCTGCATTGACCGATTTCTAAAATGCAATGATTTCCTTTATACTGTGATTTTTCCACTGGTGTTTGTGGGAAACTGATGTCCTGACCCTTACGCTAGATCTAGAGCTCTGGTGCAGTTTCATGAGAGCCGAGTCTCTGGGTTTCCAGCCCCTCCCCCATGGAGCCTGTCCTATCTGACTCTGCTCTGCTGCCACCAAATCAGAAGAAATCATGATCAATACATCTTGTTTGCATGTTTGATCAATTTCAGGTGGAAGAAGTTGGTAGAATTCTTCTATTTTATCCTTATTTATTGGATGGTGCATACATTTGAATAATAATGGTATTAACTGGCGTTCCCTGTAGGCTCATGGATATTATCTTATCACAGACATTGTTTTACCTCATGACTGATCTGGATATGTTCAGCATATAGATTGAAAAAGTATGGTGAAAGAATACAACCCTGTTGCACACCTTTCCTAATTTTAAACCATTCAGTGCTCCCTTGTTCTGTTTGAACAACTGCTCTTGGTCTATGTACATGTTCCTCATGTGCATAATTAAGTGTTCCAGATTACTCATACTTAGCAATATTGTCCATATCCTGTCATTATCCACACAATCAAAGGACTTTACATAGTCAATAAAGCACAAGTAAATTCCTTTCTGTAATCTCTGATTTTAGCCTAGACCTATCTGATGTCAGCAATTATATCCCTCATTCCACATCCTCTTCTGAATCTGTCTTGAACATCTGGAAGTGCTCTGTCAATGTATGGTTGCAACCACTATTAAATAATCTTTAGTAAAACTTTACTCATTTGGGATATCAATGATATTGTCCAATGATTTCTGCATTCCATTGGGTTACCTCTCTTGGAATGGTACAAACACAGTTATCTTCTAGTCAGTTAGCCAGGTAATTTTCTTGGCATGAGTGCCTCCAGTGCTGCATCAATTCCTGGTGCTTTGTTCTTTGCCAATGACTTCAATGCACCTTGAAGTTCTTCCATCAGTATCATTGGTTTTTTATCATATGCTACCTCTTGAAATGTTGGAATATCAACCATTTCTTTTTGGTAGAGTGACTCTCTGTATTCCTGCCTTATTCTTTTGATGCTTTCTGCGTCAGTCAGTATTTTTCTCATAGAATCTTTCAGTAAAAGTCTAGGCTTTAATTTTTTTCTTCAGTTCCCCCAGCTTGAGAAATGCTGAACGTGTTCTTCCCTTTTGGTTTTCTACTCCAGGTCTTTGTAGATTTTATTATAATATTTCATTTTGTCTTCTCAAGCTCATCTTTGAAATTTTCTGATCACACTCTTGTACCTCCACACTTCTTTCATTTGCTTTAGCATCTCCGTGCTGGAAAGCAAGTTGCAGAGTCTCTTCTGGCACCCATTTTGGTCTTTTTCTTCTTTCTTGTCTTCATAGGGACCTTTTTGCTTTTCTCTTATATGATGTTCTTGATGTCATCCACAACTCTTCTGGCCTTTGGTTTTAAGCATCTAATGTATTAAATCTGTTCTTCAGATGATCTCTAAATTTATGTGGGATATACTTAAGGTCATATTTTGGCTCTCTTGGATTTGTTTTCATTGTCTTCATCTTCAACATAGATGGTCTTTTATTCATTCTGCCCCTGGTCTTATTTTAGCTAATGATATGGAGATTTTCCACCTTCTTTTTCCACACATGTGGTCAGTTTTTTTTCTGTGTATTCCATTTGGTGAAGACCATGTAACTAGTTGTCGTTTATGTTGTTTAAAAAAAGTATTTGCAATGAAGAAGTCATTGGTCTTGTAAAATTCTATCATGCAATCTCCAGCATCATTTCTATTACCAAAGCCATTTTTTTCCAACTACTGATCCTCCCTCTTTGTTTCTAACCTTTGCATTTCAATCACCAGTATTCATTACCACATCTTGACTAATGTTTCTTGATTAATATCAGATTGAAAAAATTGGTAGGATTCTTCAATTTCATCATTGTTGGTGTTAGAGGTTAATGAGTAATTATAGTTGTATTAACTTATCTTCCTTGTAAGCATATGGATATTATCCTATCACAGACAGCATTGTACTTCATGACTGATCTTAATATATTATTTTTGATGATGAATGTAACATCATTCCTCTTGTATTTGTCATTTCCAGCATAGTAGACCATGTGATTATTAGAATCACAATGGTTAATACCAGTCTATTTCAGCTCAGTAATGCCTAGGATATGGGTGTTTATATGTTCCATATGATTTTTGACAATTTCCAATTTTTCTAGATTCATACTTCATACGTTCCATGTTTTGATTATTAATGGCTATTCATAGCTGTTTTTTTGTGGGGTTTTTTTTGAGTTGTGCTCCATCATCAAATGAAGGTTCAGAGACCTTTTCTCCATTTGCATCATCATGGTCAACTCTACTTTGAGGAGGCAGATCTTTCCCAGTTTTACATTGAGTGCCTTTCAACTTGAAGAGCTCATCTCTCAGTATTATAGCTGACAGTATTCTGGTGCTCTTCATCATGTTTTATATTCAATAATATGGTGCTGACAGTTTTCCACTGCTATTTATAAGATTTTCAGGAACTAAGTAATCAGAAGTAGTACATCGCTCCTTCTTTCTAATTACATGGTAGACATCTCCAATTGGAGAAATTAGATGAAACCAAGAGATAACAGGCAACAAGCAAGTCCAAAACCCTGCAGAAAAAAATTACATTAAATCTTAAGTCTTGAAAATAATCTTCTGTCATCTGAAACCATCTGAGAAATTACCCCATACTCTAGACTGTGGGTGTTAGCTATACCCTTTGGATTCTAGGTAAAAGTCTCTCTCCCCTGAGTTTAAGCCCAACCTTACAGGCCATCTGGGACAGTCATTCTCCTCCCTTTGCTTTAAGTGTCTACATTCTCTTAGTCTATCTGATTGATAGCAACCTTACCTGTCCTTGACAAGCCTTGTTCTTCTGCTCTCAGACATGACAGTGCTTCCTCCTCAGCTTTTAGGAGAGCAGCCACACCCTTCTTGTACTTTAACAGTAGCCCTACACTCTGAAACCCAGTTGGTTAAGATATAACTCTTTGGAACCTAGGATGCTGTGGCCCTACCCTTTGAGATCCAGGAGACCATGGTCCCCATTTTTAAATGTGGGGAGCATCAGCCCCATCCTTTGAGGCCTATGCAGCTCTGCTCCTGTCCTTCCAACATTCCATCTGATCTTCAAGTTACTCCAGGAAATTTTGGGTCATTTTTATCTTTATTTGGAGGACAACAAATGTGTCATAATTATCTTCTGGTGCTATACCAGAAATATGATGAGTGGATGGTTTTAACAGACATTTATTCTCTTACAATTTCTAGGCTAGAAATCTGAATTCCAGGAGCCTTCTCTAGAAGAAAGTTTTCCTTCTGTGTTAACTCTGGGGGAAGATTCTTGTCTCCTTTTAGTATCTGTGGCCCTAGAGTTCTTTGGAGATCTCCATGTATCTTAACATCATTCTTCTCCTGAGTCTAGAATCTCAGTGCAGGGACCCTAAACCCAAAGGACATGTTCTGTTCCCAGATCTTATTTCTTGGTGGTAATCAGGTACCACCTTCTCTGCTTGCTTCTATCTCATTTTTTATTTGTTGTAAAATAAAAGTTGATGTAGATCACATTCAAAAGAAATTTGCCTTACATTGAATCAGGACTTCAATCTCCTTATAACTGATTGGCTAATCACATCAGATTCCATTAGGGGGTATGAATACATCATGCCATGACTGCCAAATTACACAATTATCTAACTGCCAAACCACAGAGAATCATGGTCCAATCAAGTTGATACATATTTTTGTGGAACACAATTCAATTGCTTACTGTCTGTAGAATTTTAAGAGACAGACACACATCTCTCCTTTTGTTCATTTTCTGTCCATTTCAGTCTAAGTTAATGGATTATGTGCTGTAGTAATTGGTCAGATCTCTCAGTCATAGGTTTAGTCTTATTAACAAAAGTTTGTATAGCCATATGCTTGGGGAAAATTCTAGAATATGTATTCTTGGTTTGTACAACAGAATTTTCAAAATCTTTAAGCTTTTTTTTCCATTTTGCACATTTTATTTTTAAGTCTATCTCTGTCCTCTCAAATTTTACAAGCAGCAATAAGAAGCCTTACTTTAAAAAGATCCTGCTTAAAAATCTCATCAGTTAGATATCTAATTTTATCATTTAGGCATGCTACCTTCCATCAAACATTTGAACATAATTCAAATAGCTCTTTGCTACTACACAGAAATCATCACCCTTACTCCATTGTTTAATTACATGTTAATCCTTTAATGTCCATAATTCTTCCAGCAATCTCCTTAAGGCAAACTGGCTTTTTACCTCAAAACTCTTCCAGCTCTAATAGCGTAGTGGTTACAAATCGGGCTGCAAACCTTAAGGTCAGCAATTTGAAACTACCAGCTGTTCCATGGGAGAAAGATGAGGCTTTCTGCTCCCATATAGATTTACAGCCTTGGAAACCATGTACAGGGTCACTCTGAGTCAGAATCGACTCCACGGCATATAACCACCACCCTGTTTCAAAGCTGCTTTCACATTTTAGACATCTGTTAGATCAATGACCAACTCTTCTGGCAGCAAGTTCTGCCATTATCTAGTGCTGCTATAACAGAAATACCACAAATGGACAGCTTGAAAACCAAGAAATTACTTTCCTCACACTTTAGTAGGTTAGAAGCTTGGATTCAGAATTCTGGCTAGAGGGGAAATTTTATTCTATTGGCTCTAGAGGAAAGTCCTCACTACAGTTTCTGCTTACTAGTTTCTTTTTATCTTACCCCATCTTTGCTCAAATTGTTTATTTAATCTCCTTTATATCTCAATAGAGAATGATTAAAGTTATACTCTACACTAATCCTGCTTCATTAATGTAACAAAGACAACACATTCTTAAATGGGATTATAACCACAGGCATAGAGGTCAGGATTTACAACACATATTTTAGGAGGACATAATCAATCCATGGAGCCCTGGTGTGGCACTGTAGAATAAGCACTAAAGCATAAAGTCGTCAGTTCAAATCCACCAATCACTCCTTGGAAACTCTATACAGGTTTGCTATAAGTCAGAGCTGACTTGAAGGATTAACAACAGCAACAATGGTAAATCCATAAGTCCTATTCCACACAAAATTTGAAGTAATAGTTTACTAGTTTACTTTGGTAGCTCAGGCAGGTTTGTATGCATAATGAGTTAACTTTTTTTTTTTTTTTTCATTTTGCCTAAGATTTTCATTTTCCTGGGAGGAAAAAACTATATTATTACAGTATTTCCTCATTTCTCTCTATCTGAAACTTCTGGTTATTCTAAGTCTGAAATTAACTAAGTAAAAAGAAAATGAATAAAATACAGATACCAGTCCAATTGTTGTTAGGTACCATTGAGTTGGTACTTACCCATAGCAACCTTATGCACAGCAGAATGAAGCACTGCCTGATCCTGGGCCAACCTCATGACCAGTCCATTAGAGAATGCCAACACAACAGATAGATTGCAGAATTCTGCAGTAGAAGGAAATTCCTGAGAAAGTTTCATAAATATAGAAACATGATTTGAAATGAACTATTTTCTTTGTGGTTATTATAAGATGCACAAAGTGTCAAGATTTTTTTTTAATGAATGGGAGGTGAGAAATGGAAAAGGCTAGTTTCCTGTGATGTAGGAGCTCTTGTACTGTGGGGAGAGTGGGAGTAAAGGAAACATTTTCATTCTGTGTTTATTATTCTATCTAGAAGGTATCTTCTAGAAAGAATATTCAACGCAATAGAAAGAAACTGGAGAAAGGGCAAATAAGTTTTATATGGTTTGAAATCTATGACCAATTGCTAGTCTTCTAGTTGTTGTTTTAAGTGCCGTCAAAGCGATTCCAACTTATAGCAACTCTGTACAGGATTTCCAAGCAGCGCATGGTGAGTTCAAACTGCGGATCTTGCTGTTCAAACAGACCTTGTGGTCTAATGTTTATCCTATAGCGCCACACCAGAATTCTAGTCTTCATAGAGTTCTGCTAGAAAGAAAAAAACAAGTTCTTAATGCCTCATCTGGAGTCATGATAATGTCTGAAGAGACTGGCTAAAGGAGTGATTTAAATTGGCTAAGTATCATGTTTAAGGAGCTCTGGTAGCGTAGTGGCTACGAATCGGGCTGCGAACCTTAAGGTCAGCGGTTCGAAACTACCAGCTGCTCCGCGGGAGAAAGATGAGGCTTTCTACTCCCGTAAAGATTTACACCCTTGGAAACCCTGTATAGGGTCGCTATGGGTCGGAACCGACTCGACGGCACTTAACAACAACAACAAGTATCATGTTTGGTAAGGTGGAGGGTCAGATAAGGAAAGGAAGACCCCCACGAGATGGATTGGCCAAGTGGCAGCATTGATGGACTCAAGTGTGGCAACAGTAGTGAGGTTGGCCCAGGATCGGGCAGTGTTTCGTTCTGCTGTGCATAAGGTCATTATGCGTCAGTGCTGACTCGATGGCACCTAACAACAACAACAACAACAAGTATTTATTATTCCTGACCTAGAACATCATTGGTGTTTAATGACTGTTGTAAATTTCATGGCTCAACCAGGATTTGTTATTAATAGCATTCAACTTCTAAACCCAGGGTATGGAAAAATCCAATTTTTAGGGTCTCTTATTACATTGCTGTAGGTTAATGTTCCGGACTGCAAAGCCATTTGAACTGCAAGGTCTGTCTGTCGTTCAAACTCACCAGCTGCTCCTTGGAAACCCTATACAGGGTCTCTATGGGTCAGAACCATCACAATGGCACTTAACAACAAGAACATTACATTACTAGCTATGAATTTTCATGTAATTTAAAGATTTTGATGATACAACAGAACGATGAACTGAAAACACCAAGTGTCTATGTTGTTGTTTATTGATAATTGTTGTCAAATCTGTTTTGACTCATAGTGACCCTCTATAGGGTTTCCGAAGAGCAACCGATGGGTTGTGGTTGATACTGAACTTGCAGTCCAGCTTATCCTGTAGTGCTGTACAGAAAAACCTGTCCTAATTTTCCTCCTTCTTTGCTTTTGCTGTCTTATGTCTGCCACCTCCTCTGATCTCTCTTTTCTAAACAGTAAGATTTTTAAATGTTCTTATCTTGGAAACAGCTAAATTTGAATAGATGTATGCAGCATATCAGTTCCAAGTTTATCAGCAAATACTCAGCAGGGAATTACCCATCAGAAGTGCACTTCAGGCTACTGGCAGCCACTATGCTTTGGAAGGCCGCCTTCTTTCATTTTTTTTTTTTTTTAACTACTTGGCTAAATGATGCCACTTGAATGGATGAATGCCACTAAACTTTCTATTGAGTTAGGACACCAGTCTTCAGCTAGCACACTATGATTTCATGCAAGGCTAAATCAGACCTAGAAGATAATATCTGAGTCAGATGCTGCTTTTGTATTGAATCTAACTAAAAACATGAAATGAATTATTTTCATACATTCTGTCTCATTGAAAATAAATAAATGAATACTAAGAGAATTGGTAGATAAGGCAATTGGAATGGCAAATTGCTAATTTTATCCAAAAAGTACTTACTCTGCTATTCTGATGTCCAGAAAATCATTTTAACTAAAAGTAGCATAAGAAACATTAACCAGGTTCAATACTGAAGGATTCAAATTAGTACTATGAGAAGATATTGTTGTTAGATGCTGTGGAGTCAGTTTCAACCCTTAACAAACCTATGTACAAATGAAGGAAACACTACCTGGAGCTGCACCATCCTCACAATTACAGCTGTGCTTGAACCCATTGTTGCTGCAAATGTACCAGTCTACCTCATTTCATATAAATAAAAGGGTCTCCCTTTTATTCATTTACCCTCCAATTTACCAAGCATAATGTTTTTATTCAGGGACTGGAAAGTTGTCATATAAATCAGTGTTGTTGTTGTTATGTGCCATTGAATTGGTTCCGATTCATAGTGACCCTGTATAGGGTTTCCAAGGAGCAACTGGTGAACTTGAACCACCAACCTTGCTTTTCAAACTGACTTTGCGGTCCAGCGCATTAACCCACAGTGCCAAACCAGGACTCCATATAAAATATAGATGTATCTTATGTTATAGGTTTGCTTCTATAATGTGATGCAATGGGTAAAGCATTTGGCTGCTACTGCAATTTTGGTCATTCAAACCCTTTAGCCACTCTACATGAGGAAAGGTTTAAGTGTTTCAAATCCTAGGGAGTAGAAGTACTGCATCCTATAGGATTACTCTGAGTCAGAATCAACTCCCTGGCTGTGAGTTTGGTTTTTTTTTTTTTTTTTTTTTTCACCTCTTCACAGTGCACTACTGAGAATGCAAATCCCTGAGCCCTGCATTTACTTTCTGTAAGCTCTCCAATGAAGTCAGAAATAACTAAGCCTACATTAGTCTATGCAGCCATCAATTCCACAATAATGCCCTTTTTGGTATGCTGATTGTGTGTCTCAGGGTCATGTTTTCTTGTGTTGTTGTTAGGTGTGTCCCAGTCATTTTTGATTCATAGCAACAACCCAGTGCACAACCGAACAAAACACCGCCTGGTCCTGGGCCATTCTCACAATTGTTGTTGTTGTTGCTAAGTGCCCTCCGGTTGGTTCTAACTCATAGTGACCCTGTATAGATACGGTTTCTGAGAAGCTGTCGGTGAGTTTGAACCACTGACCTTGTGGTTCAAGAGAACTTTTGGTCCAGTGCTTACTCTACAGCACCACATCAGGACTCCATTTTGCCCAATATTGCAAGTCGAGGATTGTTTTTCATTTCTCTCAGCTTGAGAAAGGCTTAGTGTGTTCTTCCCTTTTGTTTTTCTAACTCCAGGATTTTGAACATTTCATTATAATACTTGATTTTCTCTTCTGGAACTTCCCTTTGAAATTTTTGTTTAGCTCTTTTACCTCCTCATTTCTTCCATTCACTTTAGCATCTCTATACTGGAGAGCAAGTTTAGCAGTCTCTTTTGACATCCATTTTGGTCTTTTTTTCTTCTTTGTCTTTTTAATAGCTTTTGCTTTTTTCCTATATGATGTTCTTAATGTCATCCCACAACACTGGTGTTGAGTCATTAGTGCCTAATGCATTAAATCTGTTCTTGACATGGCCTCTAAATTCAGATGGGATATGTAAAAGTTCATATTTTGGCTTTTGTGGACTTGTTTTAATTTCCTTCCACTTCAACCTGAACTTGCATATAAGCAACTGATGGCTTATTGGTTTGTATGGTTTATTCACAGTCTGCCCTGATCTTGTTTTGATTGAAAATATGGAGCTTTTCCATTGTCTTTTCCCACAGATGTAGTCAATTTAATCCCTGTGTTATTTTATCTAGTGGGTTCCATGTGTCTTAACACCTTTTATGTTATTTTAAAAAGGTATTTGCAATGAATAAGTCTGTGGACTTGCAGAATTCTATCATGCAATCTCCAGCATTGTTTCTATCACCAAGGCCATATTTTCCAACTATTGATCCATCCTCTTTGTTTCCAACCTTGGCATTTCACTAGGAATTATCAGTACAACTTGATTGCATGTTTGATCAACTGATTGTATGTTCAATTCGAGACAGAAGAAGTTGGTAGAATTCTTCAATTTTATCATCACTAACTTTAGTGGTTGTTGTGTAAATTTGAATAACAATGGTTTTAATTGGTTTTCCTTATAGAGGTATGGGTATTTTCCTATGAAAGACAGCCATGCAGTTCAAAATAGATCTTGAAATCTTCTTTTTGATGAAGAATGCTATTCCGTTCCTCTCAGACTTATTGTTCTGCCATAGTAAACTATGTAATTGTCAGATTTTAAATGCCCTATATCAGTCCACTTCAGCGCACCTATGTCTAGGATATTGATACTTTGGGCTCCATTTCATTTTGACAATTTCCAAATTTCCTAGTTTCATACTTTGTACAGTCCATGTTCCAATCACTGATAGCTATTTGTAGCTGCTAACAATCCAATTACTAATGGATTTATCTCTTCAATTTGAATTGTGTCCCATAAACAAATGAAGGACCTGAAAGCTTTATTACATTCACATCATCATGGTCGGCTCTGCTTTGAGGATTTAGCTCTTCTCCAGTTGTCTTTTGAGGGGCTCATTTTCTGGTGCTATATTTGACAATGCCTTTGCTTGCTATTCATGATGGTTTAAGTGGCTAAACATTCAGAAGTAGTCCACCTCTCCTTCTTCTTAGGTGAACCTGCTGGTTTTTAAAATACTGATGGCACAATTTCCAGCAACACACGAGCTTCCACAGTATGACAAACTAGCAGATGAGTGATGGTGTTTTATTTTAGCCTTCAGTAAATTCTTGGTTCCATTCAGCTGTATGAAATAATTGTCAGTTTTGTAGTGGTATGGCATCAATGACCACTATCCCACTCTCCAATGATGAGAAAATATAACTGCCTTAAAATGTATCCAAATTAAGTAGCCAATTTAATTTTCCAAACTTTGAGAGTTTCCTGAAACTCCTTTTGGTCCCAGTCATTGTATCATTCAGGATTCAGTTAGGAAAATAAATCATGCTTAAGACATGGAATTATATGATTCCTTACACAGTTGTTGGAAAGACTGGGGAGAGTCTGTGATGTTCAAAGAAACAACTACTGTCTTCTAGAAATGTCTGTAAACAGCCACTAATAATCTCAATGGCCTATATCCCTGAACTGGGAGATTTTCTGGAAAATGGTATGAAGATAAGAACAGAGTTTCATTATCACTAACTTTCCAATATCTCTTCTTCTAAGTAAGATTGTGACCATTCAGTCAAACCATTAGCCTACAACTTGATTATGGCTCAAGTCAACTCACCCTCCAGGACAAGTGGACAATGTGATATCCTGCTTGAGATTTTACATATTAGAAACGTTTAATTTTGCTGTAGTATTATATGATTTTTTAAAATAAAAATGTTGAAGTGTAATTATTGCCTACAATAATTATATTTGAAGAATCTTGTCAATTTAATATGTATTTCTGCCTAAATATTTTCAGAGGTACTTTTTTTTAAGCTTGACACTCAGAGTACCATTCTAAATTAATATTTTGTAAAATATAACTCATCAATGCTAATCTTTATGATTTTCACTTTAAAATTTGTATAATTTATAATGATAAATTTTCTTAATCATAAATTATAAAATATACTATTAAAAATTATAAATTATAAAAATTTTATGACTTTTTGCCAAAATTTTAAGGCTAAAATATCATAGGACTTTGCAATTTCCTTTCATCTTTTCATGTGGTTGCTCCCACCTTACTACTAGCAGCTTTGTTGTTTTGTAGGTCTTTCTGGTCCCAGCATAGGCTATCACACTCAGAACAGCACAGCAAGTGGCTGAAAGAGGCTGCATCACAGCCTAGGTCTTCCATCCCTAGTAGAGGCTTGCATAAATAAGGTGTTTCTACCCTTTCATGTCATTTTTCTCTCGAAACTGCTGATGAGAGACATACAAGTTATTTCTGGCCAGCTGGCAGATTTAACCATGCATTATAGTAAGAACTTGATTTATTGCCCATAGAATTCACCTGGAGTCCTTGTATGACTGCAGGATAATGCACTGGACTTTAAGGTCTGTTTCAACTGCAAGGTCGACGCTTCAAATTTATCAGCTGATCCTTGAAAACCCTATACATATTACTAGATCGGGCTATGGCAGATCTATCAAACCTCTCCTGATGCATTCTACTGTAACTGTTATAGTATACTTTATTAAAAATGAAAAAAAATTCAGAGCCTATTCTGGTGTACTCGGTGAATCTAAGAGTATACCAGAGTAATAAATATGAGCCACTGACTTGGGCTAGCAGGAGCTTTTGGCAACAGAAGTTGTTGTTGTTATGTGCCATGGAGTCAGTTCCAACTCATAGCGACCCTGTACAGGATTTCCGAGGCTGTAAATCTTTATGGGAGCAGAAAGCTTCATCTTTCTTCCGTGGAATAGCTGGTAGTTTTGAACTGCTGACCCTGACGTTAGCAGCCCAATTCATAACCACTACACTACCAGAGCTCCTTTAGGAATAGGGAAAATTATCATATTAATGGTTTTGCTCTATCTACTGGTGTGTGGTGTTGCTTTCTACTCCTGTAAAGATTTACACCCTCGGAAACCCTGTACAGGGTCACTATGGGTCAGAACCGACTCGACGGCACTTAACAACAACAACAACTGGTGTGTGGTGTTGCTTTACAACTGTGTTTTTCACCTCCTCAAAGGCAGATTCTGTGCTGGGGACACCTCAAGGTTGTACAATTTCAAGAGACCTCTTTAAGAAAAAGAAAATAAAAATACCTTGCTTTCAAATTTTACAAAAATAATGACACATTCCTAGAGTACTCCTAGAGCTGAGCAGGTAAAAGACTCTGATGCCTGAACCTCTTCATGCCTATAGTGAATAAGCTTGTGATTACCTTACTGCCATCAACCCCATGTTGATCTACTGACAACTGGGTATTCTGAATCCTCAGGAGTTGGTTTCTTTGGAAATGGTTGTCAGAAGCAAAGTAAAGGAGTCAATGAAAGACAAAGTAGAGCAATAAGAGAAGAACAATTATGCAGGTGAAAACAAAAGCCAGCTAGTTGATACAGTCAGATGATTAACACTAAATTATCTAATAAGAGCCGAAAATTCATCTTTTCTAAACTGCCAAATATCTGGGTGGAGCAAACAGTTAATGCACTCAAAAGCTCACCAAAAGATTGGAGGTTTGAGTCTATGTAAAGACCTGGTGATCCGCTAGAGAAAATTCTGTCATTAAAAACCAGATGGAATACAGTTCTATTCTGATACATATGAGGTAACCATGAGTCAGAATTGCCTAGCTAGCACCTGGTTGTTTGTTTTTAGTTGTTTCCTGCCTTCCTTGCTTGTGGTATGTGAACTGGGAATTACAGAGCTATAGTTTGTAACTGGGAGTCCTGGTGTGGTGCTGTAGGGTAAGCATTGGACAGAAAACACAAGTTTGGCAGTTCAAATCTACCAGCTGCTTCTCAGAAATCCTAATAGCTTAATAAACCAAACATCAGTGGCAGGCATACTATTATGCTATTATAGAACTCTTATTTACTGCACATACGTATGTTTCTTTACCACCTTCTGTGTACCAGAAACTTCAGAGGAGATAGAATAGTGAGCAAAATGGACTAATTCTCTGTTCTCATGAAACTTATTTTCTAGCTGTTGTTGTTCTATGCCATCAAGTCTGTTCCTATTCACAGTGAACCCTGAATAGGGTTTCCAAGGAGTGACTGGTGAGTTTGAACCACTGATACTGTGGTTCAAACCAACTTTGTGGTCCAGTGCTTTATCTCATGGTGCCATACCAGGACTCCATTTTTTTCTAGCAGGAAAGGGGAATAACAGTCCTTTTAAGAAATAAAAAGAATATTTCAGATAGTGGTAAGTTTTGTGAAGACATTAAAAGAGAAATACTTTATGCTATTTATGTTTTCTCACAGCAATATTAACCTATTCTCTGGTGTCTTTCTCTCAGAGGACAGTTGGTTATAAGTGGCCATAGGTAAGCACTTAATTAGCTGTTTTGTCAGTTCATTTGTTTCTGTGAGTTTCTAGGTTCCATTATAAGAATTTGAATGCAAATTTCACTGTTTTAATTCTGCAACAGCAATATAATACATTGTTGTTGTTAATGACCCCGTATACAGTTTCCAAAGAGCATCTGGTATACCGACCTTGAAGTTCAAACTAGCCCACAGTGCCACACCTAGTCACTATTAGAATAGCTCCTATTTCCCTGATAGTCTGTATCTGCACCCAACTTCTGGTACCACTTTCTGTATCACAGTATTTGGCTACAAGCTAGAAAAATACAGCAAAATGATACCAAATAAAGAAAAATTTGCAATAATATATTTCACAAGATGGAAGAAAAGGCTAAATAATCCAGTTTAGATAGTACAGAAACCAAGTATCTTCAAGTTGTTTTGAAGCAGGTAGAGAATAATGTTGTTGTTGTTGTTGTTGTTAGGGGCCATCAAGTTGGTACCGACTCATAGCTACTTTATGTACAACAGAACAAAACACTCCCCGGTCCTGGTTCAACCTCATCATTGTTGCCACGCTTCAGTCCATTGATGCTGCCACTTTTACAATCCATCTTGTTGGGGGTCTTCCTCTTTTTCTCTGACCCTCCGCCTTACCAAACATGATATCCTTCTCTAGCAACTGCTCCATCCTGACAATATGTCTGAAGTATGAGAGACGAAGTTTGGCCATTCTGGCCTCCAAGTAGCATTCTGGTTGCACTTCTTCCAACACAGATCTGTTGGTTCTTTGGGCAACCCATGGCACTTTCAATATTCTGCTAGAGAAGAGAATAATAATAGATAGATAAGAGAATAATAGTCTTATCCATATACCATTGCTGGCATAAATAAAAAGCCATCTATTTTTCCTATCTTTATGACAATCAGGATTGATAATCTCTGGAAGGGAAGGGCTCAGGTCATATGATGTGCTCATCCCTTATCATGTGTGAGGAGACTAGTGATCTAATAATAGCCTCATTTTAGATTTTAGATGGAAGGAGAGTAAAGCTTAGTGTAGTGTGCCACTAAGACAGCTCGTAGTCAGAGACGTCTCTACCCATAATGCAATAGAAAGACATTCGGTATGAGAAGTGGACATTAAGAAGGCAAAACTCACTAAGGTCAAATTTATCAAGTAATTGTTAACTTCTAAGGTCAGTGGTTTAAACCCTCTAGACGCTTCTTGAAAATCCTACACAGGGTTACTATATGTCACAATAGACTCGATGGCATTTAACAACAACAACAACAACAATAGTGTGAATAAAGGAGAATTAACTAGATATTACTTGTTGCTTTTTAAATACATACACACATAGTTGCAGGAGCGATATTACTGTCTTATTAATTAAATGAAATCATTGAAGGGCAGAATTGCTATGCCATTCTGCTAACACAGATTTTTTACACACCAATGCTTATGAACATTTGTGTTGGGGACCTCATAAAACTTTAAGAGTGTCAGAACTGCTCCTTATTTGATTATTCAGTTATGTTTAATATTAAACTTAGAACATGAGCTCTTCATATCCATGTAAAACCGAATTTCCTTCTAGAACCGAGGCAGTAAAACTTCCTCAGAGGACGAACAAGGACAGGTTTACTGGGGTTAAGCAGGGAGGTTCTGGAGAGGAACTGCCCGGGGTATTCACTTGAGGTGGAGTGGTAAATTCTGGGAATATTGGATTAAGAGACAATGGTGGCAGCCCCTTCAAACCGCCCCTAGGTATAATCAATTTGACCTAGATGTTCTCCTTCCTCCTGAAAGCTTAAGCCAGGTATCTGAAACAGCTTGACTTTCTTCAGACCTTTTGAAATCCTTTTCACCTTTACCCATTGAAGATCAGGTGCTATAGGTATGTTAATTAGCCTTGAGGAACCTCAAGCTGCTGCCCTGGGATTCGAACCTGAAAAGTACTATATAAATTTGCTTGAATTTCTGGAAAATTAAGGATATTAGATTATCAAGACAATTTGTGATGTATGTTTTAGAATTTGTTCCTGTAAATCATTGTGTTCTGTTTTGAACGATTAATCACATTTCATTTCTGTACCCTGCCTTAATAATTCCCTTCTTCCTTTGTGTAAAGTCCCTCCCTGATATAAAAGACGGACGCAGACTGAAGCCCACATGCATTACTGCTTGCAGGGCCATGGAAGGTCTGTCTGCCAGTTTTGCATCCACTCTGGTCTCTGAGTGTTTCTTTTCTCTCTTGCCTCTCTAGACATCCCACCTAGAGTTAGTTCTGTTTGCAATGTCTGCCCCCAAGCAGTCTGTCTGGCAGCTTGCATCAAACCTGTGTGTCTGTCTTCTTTGTGTCTGTTTTCTCTGTCTTCTTTGTGTCTGTTTTCTCTCTCTCTCTCTCTCTCTCTCTCTCTATCGTCGCCAGACACCCCACCTTCATGTACTCACCCCCTTGTCGAGGCCAGACCCCGGCACATTTGAGCAAAGATACATATACTCAGTGGTGTTATTGATAATGAAGAACTTTGCAGATATTCACATATTGTTTTTACTTGCAGATGGCCCCATATGTGTAGAGCAGGACTGTTCCATGGGGTGTGACCTTTTGGAAGCAGACAGCCATGCCTGTTTTTTAAGATTCCTCTGGATAAGTTCAAACTGTCAGCCTTTGGCTAGCTAGTTGAGAGTTTAACCATTTGTGCCACCCAGAAACTTGCCTTATATCTTCACATTTTGTTGTTGTTAAGTACCATGGCATCAGTTCCGACTCATAGTGACCTTGCTCAGGGTTTCTGAGGCTGCAAATCTTTACTGGAGCAGAAAGTCTCATCTTTCTCCCATGGAACAGCTAGAAGTTTTGAACTGCTGACCTTGAGGTTAGCAACCACAATCATTTTTATGACAGGTCTGATTCTGAGAGGCTAGAAAGCCACTCCTTGTCTAAACCCATATTTCCTCAACAGCTAATGCGTAAATCTGAGGTTGTACTCAGAAATAACTAATCTATTTTTGTTTTGCCCCATTACTTCCTGACCAATCTTCCTTGGATTTAGCAAAGGATGTTGCTTTGAGCTTACAAATAAGCTCACTGAACACAGAAAACCTTGCAGAGAGTTGCTACAGCATATCTGACATTACAGTCCGAATAGACTCAATGTCTTTACTTTCTTTCAGCAGACACTGATGGGATGCTGGGAGCCATGCTGAATTCAAAGCTACCTTGTGCTCTGTGTGTGGCAAGTTAATGAGTATATGTGAGTTTGTGTAGAATAGAGAGGGTAACCCTGTCCTCATTAGTTTTACATTTTATTATAAAAATTCAAAATAATCTATTTTCCTTATGTTTTATAAATGCTGGTGAAACTTTTTTTTTTTCTTCTTTGTCTCTCTGTCTTGAAGACTCAGACATGTATGAAGATTTCCAGGAATCAAGTCAAGTAACAGTCAACCACACTGACTATCTAAACTCTTTATGGGTAAGATCACCTACAAACAAAGATCTGTTTGAGATGAGGGACTGAGCCATGTATACATCTGAAAGAAACTGTTCAAGATGGAGAAAACAGTTTGCGAAGGCCTTTACATGAAAGTATACTTGGTTTGTTGGAAGAGGAGCAAGAATGTCTATGCTGCTGGAGAAGAATTTGTGGGGATAAGATGAGAGAGTTAACAGGGTTTGGAGGTCACTGTCAGGACTGTGACTTTTACTGAGAGTTGTCCCATGAGAGGATTGGGATTAGAGGGACAACTTAAACTTGCTTCTATTGTAAGGGAAATTCCTCAACATAATCAAGAGCATGTATACAAAACCAACAGCTTACATTACTCTCAATGGAGAGAAACTGAAAGCCTTCCCTCTGTGAACAGGAACCAGACAAGGATGCCCTTTGTCACCA
>NW_006408600.1:9115466-9124251 GCF_000296735.1 Chrysochloris asiatica
AACTTAATATCATTTAAATGTCAATACTGCCCAAAGCAATTTACATATATAATGCAATCCCAATCCAGATTCCAACGACATTCTTCAAAGAGATAGAAAAACAACTACAATTTTTATATGGAAAGGAAAGAGACCCAGGATAAGCAAAGCACTGTTTAAGAAAAAGAACAAGGTTGGAAGTCTCTCACTCCCTGATTTCAAAATTTACTACATGGCTACAGTGATCAAAAGAACCTGGTACTGGTACAATGAAAGATACATAGATCAATGGAACAGAATCAAGAATCCAGAAATTAACCCATCTAAAAACAGCCAATGGATTTTCGGCAAAATGCCTAGGTATATTGCATGGGGAAGAGATAGTCTCTATAACAAATGGTGCTGGCAGAACTAGAAAGTGATATGCAAAAGTCTGAAACAAGACCTTTACCTCACACCCTATGCAAAAACCAACTCAGCATGGATTAAAGATCTAAATGTGAATCCCAAAATTATGAAGGCCATCAATGAAAAAACAGGGACAAATGCGAGGGCTCTAATTCAGGGCTTACACAGACTACCAAACATTTTGAAAACTACACAAACAAAAGTAGACAAAATAGATATTTGGGACATATACAAATTAAAAACATATGTGGATCAGAAGACTTTACCAAAAGAGTTAAAAAGGAACCCACAGAATGGGAAAAAATCTTTTGCAATGACACATGAGACAAAGGACAAATTTCTAAAATATATAGGAAACTACAACACGTCTACAAGAAAAAGACAAATAACCCAATTAAAAAATGGGCACAGGACATGAACAGACACTTCACCAATGAGGAGATCCAGGCAGCCAACAAACATATGAAGAAGTGTTTCCGATCACTAGCCATCAGAGAGCTGAAAATCAAAACAACAATGAGATATCCTCTCACACCAGCAATAACAGCAAAGACCAAAAAAGTAGAGGAGAAATTTGGAAATAGAGATACCTTATGATCTAGCAATTCCTGTACTTGGTGTTTGCTCTCAAAAATACAAGCCATAACATGAGTAGATATATGTGCACTGGTGTTAACAGCAGCACTATTTAAAATAGCAGAAAGATGGAGACTGCTTAAGTGTCCATCAATTAAAGAATGGATAAACAAACTGTGGTACATACACATAATGGAATACTATGCTATCTTGAAGAACAACAAGGAAACTGCAAGACACCACATAACATGGATGAACCTTGGGGACATTATGCTGAATGAAATTGATCAGTCACAAAAGGAGAAATATTGCATAGGACATAGGACCTTTACTGTAAAAGATTAAGAAAAAGAGTCCACCCTAAAAGGGAATATATAATAAATATATTTGCTGATCATCGGGATGTATGGGATGAGGTGAGGAGAGGGATGGAGGTGAAGTTGCAGCACAGGGAGGAAATAATCACAGGATTGCTTGGGTGATGGGGGTGGCAGGCAATACACAAGAAGGGGGAGGGAAATGGAAGAACAAGGCTGATGGGAGAACAGTTAGGCAGGTTTGCATGGGCTTAGTGGGGCAGAGATAAATGATGATGTATGCACAACCTTGGAACAACAGGGCTCCAGGATACAGGGATTGAGGCATAGTTTGAATGGGTAAAGAGGGGACTGATACTAAGATGCTTGGCTGTCTTTTGAATCTTGGTTTCCCTTGCCTACCTTCATAAAATAGACACTTGAGGGGGAGAGAAAGGAATAGCCTGATACATCACAATAGAAAGCTTGTAAGTCTGTCTTCAGCCTATAACTGATTGGAATACCTTAAAAGGGGCTAGAACTTGCCCAGTGAAAGAGGCTTCCTGTGGAGCCTTTGCATTGCATAAGACCATAGGTGGAATCCAGAACCCCATCCAGAATCGTCTGAGGTGGGAAATTTCCACTGGAAAGGGCAAGTAGACCATCCTGGAGCAGCTAGAAGAACAGAGGATACTTCGTGTAAGAAAGACCAGCAGGAAAAATAAAAAACAATAATGGCAGTCTGATTGACTACTACAAGAACAAGCAAGCAAGCTGTTCACACAGGAGCCATCAAGGCAAGCCGTTGGGTCCCCTCAGAGTACACCTCCTTCCAATACTAAGACTCAAGGCAGAACACATGAGCATGGGGGGAAAACAGCAATGATGTTGGGAGCTAAGTCTGACCACATTCAATAGACTCGTATGAACCCAGGTGGAGACCTGGTTGGCCAGCAGTATGTCAAGACCTGGGGACTCCTGGGCCCAGAGGCAGTAACATGGCCACCGAGGATTAGAGCAGAGAGTGAAGCATCCAGTTGATATCAAGTGAGGGGAGATACACAAGAACACCCATACTTGCAGATAGTACCCACTTGACCTGGCTTTAATGGCTTGAATGATCAGAACTCGACTAGAAGAAGAAAGAAGAGGAAAAAAAGAGTAACCCACTACAATTTGATGAATTTTACCTATACTTATGGATGCAGTAGCTCGAAAAAGGGAACAAATCTTTACAACGAGGATTATTCCTACCCTCTTGTTACACAGGGTTGACAGGGATGGGCAATTTAGACATTGGCTACCCAAATTGGGGGGTGGGGGACTATAAAGGCAAGAAGTGACTGGCTTACAAGCTTTTGAGAGGGAGCCTAGTTCCAGTCAGGGTGGGGGAAGGTAGACTCTCCACTGAATGGTTTGCAATCTGTTGGGACAGGGCTAATGAAAGGAGATGGGGATAAGACTCTTGTGGTACAATAGTAAATAATTGCTACAGGACTGACTGTGAGTGTCTGAAATGTAAAGATAGATGTTTTGTAACAAAAGGAGGGGAGTGATTGATTTTGTAGTCCAGGAGCAGAGGTTCCTGGGATCATCAAGTGAGAAAAGTGGAGAGTGGGACCCTACCCAGAGAAGCAGTGACACCAGAAATGGAGGCAGAGATGATGATGTGGACAGATGGAGCGGCTGGGGACATTAGACTCTTGGAGGGAGAGAGTCTGTGTGCTGAGGGCCAGGGGGCAGTCCTGTGGGGTGTATCCTTTGGTTGTTTGATAATGCATGGAGGGGATTGTAATCATTTAATGAAACAAAATATGATGAGATGAGTGTAGAGCTGATGTTCTCCCATGTAGGCCCACATAATTAACAATGAAAATTAAAAAAAAAAAAAAAAGAGGCAGTATAAATAAATTGTGTAAATAATTGCCACTGTTGGGACATAACAAACAAAATCTCAAACTGCAGAATTTTGTCAATGCTAGGGACAGAAAGAATCACAAAAATTAAATTACTTTAGCCCAATTTATGCATTTTCATAAATTCAGAGGCAAAAACAATTAATAGTCTCATTTGACTTTATGTATAGATTGTTTTCAGAAATTTCTTGCTAAAAAAGTGGAAAGTGTCAGCTCTGAGGTCCAAAGTTGATCAATGATCTCTTTGTTGGGGACACAACTCATGGCCCCTCTCTCCTAGGCAATGTGAAAGGGTAACGGGGATGTTCTTCTAAGAATGAAATTTTAACTCGTCAGTCAGATATCGACAAATCATTATCCTTATTACATGTTGTTCATTCATTCATTCATCTGATCATCAGACTTTTACAAAATGTCTATGCCAAGAAGTGAGCAAGTTTAAAGCAATATTTGTATGTTGTACTAAAATAGAAAGTACAACATTTTAGTTAGGAGTATAGGTAGCTTTGTTAGGAGTACAGGAGTACAAGGTGGAGCTCCACCAAGTAAAGGCAATGTCAAACTTTTATGGTAAAATCTCCATCTTTGTGTGTAAAATAGCAACGATATGTGTCTTACAAATTTATGGTGAGATTTAAGTGATGTATCTGTTGAACACATAACACAATGCTTAGCAAGGAATAAAATGGCATTATCACCAGAAATTATGGAATTAATGTTACTTTCACTGTAGTATGTTATATGCAACCCAGTTATTTGATGCACTGTGAAAATCCCTGTGGCAGTGATATCCATAGAATACTCTGGGAGAATGAAAAAGGGGATTGTAAGCCAAGTTTGATGGCTCAAACTTCATGAAAAAAGGTTCATTCACTTATTCATTCTTTCAACAATAGAACATTTCCTTAGTACTAGGCCTCATTCTAGTGAGGTGAATAAGATAGAGAACCTTACTACTCTTGTGGAGATTTGTATTGAATTATGGAAAAAACTAACAAAGAAATGAACAAGTTCCATTCAGACCAAAAACAAACAAACAAACAAAAAAAAGAATCTTCATTCAGAATTATAAAAGAGAAAAATGAAATGCAAAAGAGGAAGTGTAGTGTGATACTTCAAAGTGAAGAGTATATCAGACATATTAGTCACTTGGTAGCCAGTCTCCACCCTCCACTAGAGACTGGCTGTTGTGAACAGTCATAACAGATTTCTGAGCTCTGTGGTTTCCAGCTGGGTTTGTCCAGAGGGTAACCCCAGCAGAGTTTAAAGGGAGAAGGTTCCATTTGAGGTTAAGAGCTATGCTTAAGCATACTGGAAAAAAAAAAAAAATGACACAAATTATTCCTCCTACAACTCTCTGTCTACTCTACTAGGTTTGGTGATTGATTGCAATGACTAATCAAATCCAGCAGAGAAATAGATAGTGTTGTAGGAGGGATGGTTGGTGGCATATTTTTTGCAGTTTGTGTTAGGAACTGGAGTCATTGCAATGGTTCTAGACACAAGGAACTGTGAGATTTTGAAAGAGAAAAATAAAAGGGACATGGGAAATAAAACTTTTGATTCTTAGAAGCTTGCTTTAGTGGTTGTTATCTGCAATGGTTGAAAGGAATATAAGAGGTGTTATGCTGCAACTGAGGGGAGAAAAGCTGCTACTGGAGTTACTTGGAGCAAAAGCCAGGCCAGATAAACAAGATGGTTGATAGGAGGCCAGGACCTACTGAATCTGCCCTGCCAGAGGCCCAGGACCATAGTCACATAAATAGAGAGACAGAGCAGGGGTGGAGAAGATTAAGCTTGGTGTTTTACAAAAGATTAACGGTTATGAGTTTATCTGACTACACCATGGATATTGAATGTTTCTCCTATCTCATACTGGAAAATAGACTCCTTTGTGTGATGGAAATTAATATGGAGTCAGAACCGACTCAATGGCACTTAACAATAAGACATCATGTTATACAGAGCTTGTAAACTCACCTTCAGCCTGTAGTTGACTGGATATGCTAAAAAGGGAGTTCAGAATTGCCTGGAAGAAACAGGCTTTAGTTTAAGCCAGTAGCCTGTATATAGAATAAGGGGCTTAGATAAGAAAGTGAGCCCTACCCAGCACTGCTGAGAGAACAGGAGATTTATGTTTAAAGAAAATATCTACAGGAAGAAAAACGACTGGCATTTTCAATTTTGAGCAAGCAATTTGCCTTTGGATGCACTGAGGCAGAAAAAGTCTGTGCCCATCAGAGATAATCCCATTCTCAGACTGAAAGTTAAAGGGCATCAGCAAGCAGACACCTGAGTCCATTTTGAGAATTGAAGTGGGGGAATATGGAGCAATGAAGAGATGAATAGAGAGAGAAGAGAAAGGGTTGGCTGCTCTTAAGTTTAGGAAGTTAAGTGGGCTCCTGAGCCTACAAACACTAACTTAAGTCTATGGGAGCTAAGGTTGAGAGACAGAGTGAAGGGATCATCTGGTATGGAATCTGGGAGATGAGTGTGAACTCCAAGCTTGCAGCTGGTACCCATTTGAACTAGCTAGGATGACGAAGGCTGAATTGATAAGAAGCCCGACAAAATGAAGAGAGAGATGTTTGAGTCCTTGAAATGAAGAGAGAGATGTTTGATGCTGTGAGCTTTCAAGTTCCAACAGAACAAAAGATTCTATTTTCATGTCAAGAAACCTGCTTATTTTCTGAGAGCACTGTGTGATTTGTTGTTTTTGTTGTTGTTAAGCGTCCTTGAGTTGATTCCAATTCTAGGAACTCTATTTAACGTTTCTGAGGAGCAGCTGTTGGATTTGAACCAACAACCTTGTGGTTACAGTCCAATGCTTTTCCTATAACACCACACCAGAACTAAGGAATGGGAAATTTATAAACTGGATGTCTAAAATGAGAGGGATCTCACTGACATGAAAAAGAAGGAGCTAGGGGAGAGAACAAACAAGATGGTGGATTGGGTGGAAGTGCAGTAAGGAGCTCCATGAGCAACAACACAGAATATAGGATCAAGCAGGCTCAGGGGATGGTACCAGAACTCTGAACCACATAAAAGGAATATTTAGAAGCTTGGAAGGCTTACAGCTAAGGGAATTGATAGCAGAAGCAAGAAATCCTGTGCTTTCTAATTCAAGACTCTCAGCTGCTCCAGGAGACGCCATCTTGGGTGAGACCAAGTGGGGGAAGGATCAGAGCAGCCACAGATGCCTGGCAGAACCACAGAGATAAAGATGTGGATATTCTTGTCTTTTGGTATCTGTTCATTGGTTCCTTGTTGTCTGCACACTTCCATTCTGATGACTATAGGGGTGTCTGAGCTAGCGAACACCCCAGCCCCACCCTTGGAAGGTTCTACTATGCATGTGCACAGATCTCCTTGAAATTTAAAGAGACCGTTTCCACTTAAAACCAAATGGCCACAGCTGGCCCTGAACTGTTTATGACTAGGAAAAAGGCCTGAATGGGGATTATGGAGCAGAACAGGCAGACACAAAAAGGAAATAGGCAGAAAATTAAATCCTAAATTACATCAAAATGACCAACAGTGGCATCTTGAAATTTCTTAAGAAGATGAGTGAAAAGGGAAACCCATTTCCTGAGCACATCTACCTGGAGGCAATCAGAAAGCATAAATAATACCAAAATACACAGCCATCTAAGTATTAAGGCCACAGATAACCTCTGAATATGCCCAAAAAAACAGAAGCAGATGACCATATCTGCACATGCCCAGAAATGAGATAAAGTGACAGAGGCAAATGAGCTGGAAGTAGACCTACACTCCATATTGGAAGATGGGCAGGCTTTGGAAATGCCTGAGAAGGAATTCAGAAAAATGATTATAAAATGTATCAAAACACTACATAATGGAATTGAGAAAAATAAGGAAGAAGTCAGGAAAGCACTACAGGAACAATCAAATAAGATAGATACAGCATTGGAAACAATGCAAAACCTACAGACAGAGCTCCAAATGATTAATAATAGAATATCAGAAATGGACAATATACTGAAAGGGCAAAGGAGTAGAATTGAAGAGATGGAAACCAACACTAGTAAGCTAGAAGATAAATCTCTCAACACTATTAAGATAGAAGGGCAAACACACAAAATTTTTTTTTAAATCTGAAGAAGACCTAATATTCATTTTGGACAACATGAAGAGGAATAACTTAAGAATTATTGGCATTCCGGAACAGGAACAATCACACAAGTCCACAGAGGAGATAGTTGAAGAGCTTCTGGAAGAAAATTTTCCTAACATCATGAAAAGTGAAAAGATAAGCATTCAAGAAGCTCAACGAACCCCAAGATGGATAGACCCTAAAAGACAATCACCAAGACATATAATAATCAAGCTTTCCAAAATCAAAGATAAGGACAGGATCTTGAAAGCAGCTAAGGAAAAGAGAAGTGTAACATACAAAGGCAAGCAAATCAGATTAAGCTCAGCTTTCTCAACAGAAACCATGCAGGCAAGAAGGCAATGGGGAGACAAACATAAAAACCTGAAAGAAAAAAAAAAAACTGCCACCCAAAATCTTCTACCCAGCAAAGCTGTCAATCAAATATGATGGTATAATCAAAACATTCCAGGATAAACAGAAGCTAAGGGATTTTGCCAAAGCCAACCCTGCTATGAAAAACATCCTAAAGGAAGTTCTGTGGACTGAGAACCAACAAGAACAGACAACAACTACAGAATGACGTACGTGGCAGCATCACCCTGAACTCAATCGACAAATGGCAGCATCAAGAACAGATTAAAATTATAAGAACAGAGGGTTTGTTCTTGTAATTTTATTACAATTACTATGTGAAAGAAGGTAAACACAGGAACAGAGATCCAGGTGGTGGGAAGATCAGGTAGATTACAAGAAAAAATAAACTGTCTTCAATGGAGGGTAGAACTAATGGAATATAAGGTAATCACAATGGGGTTGGCATTGGGGGTTTAGTTTGGGTGTTGGTGAGGGCAATATAAGAAGGGGATAGGAGGCAGAAGAACAAGATAGATAGGTGAACACTGAAACAAATTTGTACGGCCTAGTGGGACAGATGTAAATAGTGATGCATACTCAACATTGGAACAACAGGGCTCTGGAATACAAGGATCTAGGTATAACTTGAAGAGGGTAACTAATACTAAAATCCTTGACTGCCTTATGAATATTAGTTTCCCTTGCCAATATTGTAAAATAGACACTTGAGTGGTATAGAAAGGAATGTTGGGAACCATGATTAGAGAAAACTTGTAAGCCCATCTTTAGCCTAAAACTGATTGGAATACCTAAAAGTGGTTCTACAACTTGCCCAGTGAACTAGGCCTTGTGCAAAGCCTTTGCAGAGTATAGGACCTTAGGTGGAATCCTGAGTCCCATCCAGAACCTTATGAGGTGGGACATTCCCCCTAGAAAGGACAAGCAGACTGGAACAGCTACAGTGACAGAATATACATCTTCAAAGAAAGATCATGAAGAAATACCCAAAACAAAAATGTCAGCCTGACTGGCTACTACAAGAATAAGCAAGCTGTTCACCAGAAAGACATCAAGGCAAGCAATCTCCCTTCTAAGACTGAAGTTCAAAGGGAATACACAAACAGGCATGTAAG
>NW_006408600.1:9126241-9162411 GCF_000296735.1 Chrysochloris asiatica
TTGTCTTATGATTGGTTCTCTAGGGAAACAAAATCAGTGAAGCTTATATTTGTTTTTAGAGAGTTTTATGAAATGTTTCAATAAACTGATGCAGAACTGGAAGCACTCACTAATGGAGGACAAGGAATTTGGAAGACAGCTACCTGACCAACTCACAGGAAGATAACTATATTTATTCTCATTTCAAAGCATGATAACCCAAATGTAAGTTTGATTTATTAATTGATAATATTATTAACATCTGATGCAAGTAAAATTTTTCTGAATATAATTAAAAAATTGGTTGCTGGATGGAGCTGCTAAAAATTCAAGCCAGATTAAGACAAGGTTGTGGAACAAAGGCTATCAATTGCTTATGTCAGATGAATCTTGGTTGAAAGTAAGAAATACTAGAAAGATCTTTCCTTTATGTTGTATTGACTATACAAAGGCATTAGACTGTGTGGATCCTAACAAACTGTGGACGACATTATGACAAAGAATGGGTATTCCAGTACACTCATGAGAAATCTGTACATAGACCAAGAGACAGTCCTTTGAACATAACCAGGGGCTACTGCCTGGTTTAAAATCAGAAAAAGTATGTGCCAGGGTTATTTCACCATAATCATTCAATCTGCATGCAAAGCAAATAATCTGAGAAGCTGGCATATATGAAGAAAAAGAATGCTGTATTAGGATCAGAAGATGGTCATCAAAACAACCCGTGATATACAGATAACACAACCTTTGTTGCTGAAAGAGAAGATTTGAAGCACCTGTTGATGAAGGTCAAAGAATATAGCCTGTACTATAGATTACAACTCACTGTAAAGAAGACAAAAATCTGGACTATTGGCCCAATACATAGCATCATGCTAAATGGAGAAATGGTTGAATTTGTTAAGAATTTTATTTTAGTTGGATTCAAAATCAAGGCTCATGGAGGCAACAGTCAAGAAATCAAATTGATCAAATCTGCTGCACAAGAGCAAAGATGTCACTTTGAATGCAAAGGTAAGCTTGACTCAACCCATAGTATTTTCAATCATCTCATATGCATATGACAGCTGGATAATAAACAATGAAGATATACATTTGTATTGTAGTATTGGCAAAGAATATTAAAAGTACCATGGACTGCCAGAAGAACAAACAAATTTGTCTTGGAGTAAGTACAGCCCAAATATACATTTGGACTCCTGGTGGGGAGCCGTAGGATCAACATTAGACTGAGAACCACAAGGTCGGAAATTGAAACTCCTTGGAAACGCTATACCATGTTTCTATGAGTCAGAAGTGGCTCAATGACACTTAACAACAACAAAATGTACCTTAGAAGCAAAGATTCCTGGAAATGGACCTCTTGCTTAGCAAAATAGAGGGTCATTGAAAAAGAGGAATACCCCCAATGAGATGGAATGGCACAGTGGCTACAATAATTGGCTCAAACATTTGTGAGGATTGTGTAGGACCAGGCACAATTTCCTTCGGTTGTGCACAAGACTGTTGTGTGTCAAAATTAACTAGATATATCTGATAACAACATTTTGAAACAGACATTTTCTTTTATATGGAATAACCAATCCATCAATATTTTTATTTATGGTTTATTTGCTATTATAACCTAAAGGTCATTCTCAAAGTCTGGTTTTATAAACAACTATCTACAGTCATGAATTTAGTTTTTATAATATTCAATCATTTTAAATTTCATTTTAATAAATAACCTAAGACTTGATACTATCTTTCTTTATCCTTGAATCCTTAACTAATCATACTACCACCCTTTACTGTACAATATACCTTTTGATCATTGACTAGAAATGACATCTCTGAACTGTAATCAATATAAGAGTGTATTTCTGTTTTTAATTGTATGGCATTGACTTATCTGTCTCTTTCTGTGCTAAGTACTACATTAAAGAGCATGAATACTTTGGAATCCCCTCAGTATTACCATTTTTTAAAATGTTTTATTGTGAATTATATGATAGTTTACATGGGAGCGGACACTAGTTTTACATTCATTCTATCGTATATCTTTTCCTTGCCATGGTTGCAATCCCCTCCATGCATTATCAACTAACTAAAGGGTATATCCTACAAGCCTGCCCCGCACACCTCCCACCCCGAGTCTTCAGCACACAGTCCCTCTCCCTCTCTGGATCTAAAGTCCCCAGCTGTTCCATCACTCCACGTCATCATCTCTGCCTCCATCTCAGGCATCACTGCTTTAAAGCCTTACAATATTGATCATTGTGAAAACAACTAATACAATTAAACTATAAAGATATTTTATCGTGTTTTCTCCCCACTGAGAAAATCATAACACAAATCACACTACTCTACAATTCCCTTTGGAAGGAAACATCTTCATACTATTAAATCTCACAATATATATATCTAATATTTTCAAGAGTAGCTATATAGTTTTTAAATTGGTGTTTTTTAAACTATACATTTCATATCTTAATTGTTAAATTTAGTATGATTTTATTTTTAGTTGCAATTTAAAAAAATATATTCATTGTTCTAAGTCTTAAAAGACATTGCTTATGCTTAGTAAAAATACTTTTTTCCATATTTACTTTACTCCAGCTTTCTAAATTATTTTGTTAGTTATGAAGTTGATTCTTTTGGGTTAGAAAACCATATTTATTGTTGTTAGTGCCATCTAGTCAGTTCTGACTCAGAAGGACCCTCTGTAGGGTTTCTGAGGAGCAGTAGATGGGTTTGAACCTTACAATTAGCAGTCCAGTACTTTACCTACAGTTCCACACCAGGACCCTGAGACCATATTATCAACTGAAAATACTGCACATTGTAGAAATGCTGGGTATGAGTGTCTTGTTCTTGACTTCAATAAGTCTAGTGTTTCACATAAGAATGATATTGCTTTCCAGGTAAAAAGTCAAATTTTCTATTGCATCAAATACAGAGAGTCTATGAGATTACCTTTGGTGACCTTTTCCTTTCAGTGTTCTTTACCATTGCCTTCTTCAGTAGAGACGGTCTTTATTACTTTATTTCCTTACATGTAAAAGTGTTTTATAGGTTCTTTTGTCTTGCTCAGAAGACTAAAATGTCTCATTCCCTAAACCTTTAAGATTCAGTGAGAATTTTCCAATAAGCTGTCAAACTTCAAGTCTCCCATCTATCTTTTTTGTTTCATTTCACATGTGCTGCCGTCTGCTGCATGGGGATTTTATTTTAGATTCATATTAATCTTCTGCCGCTGTCGGCAATTTGAGCTTAAGCCGAGTATTAAAGGAGACAGGGAACATTTTAAAAGATGCACGATCCTGGTGTATACTAGACAGTGCCATTACAACTATTGATAGGACATTTTCATGAAATGAATTTATAACAAATATTCTCTGATGAGTCAACAAAATACAAGGCACTTTGAAATAATGGACGTCTAATGATGTGGTATGAAACATGATGGTAATTTTATTTCTAATATGAGTTAAAAGACAATGTTAATCTAATTTAGCTCAGTGGATTCAGCCTGCCGTAGTTTATCAATGGATACACAGTAGAATATGCTAGGAAGACATTATCCTCGAGGTTTAGGCTTTTTCTGGAACATGTATGGAGAGGATGGGAGAAGGGTAGTAGCAGAAGTATACGATGATGAAGAAAGGAAGTGACAACAAGAAAGCAAAATTTAGGTTTGTGGTTAGTGAGAAGATAAAGAAAAGGGGAGACCACTCTATTCTTACAGCCCCAGGCCATTCTAAGCAAATATTCGGTCACCGATTTCTTTCTGAAGTCCCTGGGTAATGCAAATAGTGAATGCATTTAATTGCTAACTGAAAGGTTGGAAGTTCAGTACTACCAAGGGGTGTATCAGAAGAAAGGCCTGGAAGACTACGTCTTAAAAATCAGCTGTTGAAAACTCTATGGATCACAGTTCTACTCTAACATATAAATTCACCCTAAGTCAGAATTGACTTGAGAGCAACTGGTGGGGGCAAATTTCTTCCATGGTGAAAAATGTGTTTAATTCATGTAGTGAAATCAGAAAGGTTATAGGTCAACTGAAGCAATGAAGCAAGTATTATTTGTCCTTGCCACAGAAACAATTTCATGATCTGTTCAAATTCAATAAATACGTTTTCTAACTTTCTTTCTCATTTACCTCACAATTTCTTTCTCTTTTGATGTCAGAATTTTCTCTTGTTCCTTTCTCTTTCTCTTTATCCTTGATTTCATCCTTTCGTTGCTTTCATGCTGCCCCAATCCTATTGCAAGTTCTATTGTGTTCTTAAAAATTTTTAATTGATGTCCATAGCCTAAACAACTTTATGTCAGCACTCTGAAAGCAGATGAAGAAATCTGACTTTTGATAATGCTGACAGTGTAAAGTCAATACAGTGACATAAGGTACACTTATTCAAATAAAAATGTATTTTTAGAATTTATTTTTATTGTTGTTGAGAACATATACGGAACAGACACCAATCCAACAATTTCTGTAAGTATAATTTAATGACACTGATTACATTCTTCAAGTTGTACAACCATTCTCATACTTTTCCAAGTTGCTTCTTTCCCATTAACATAAAATCACTGCCACTAATGTACTTTTTTTTTGTGTGAATTAGAACGAATAAAATATGCTTTAAAAGCTGTCCCTGGAGCAACCAATGACCTGTGACCCTATTCAGACATTTCTTAGTTCTATTTTGAGATCTTATTTTTCAATAATTATGATACATTATGGCACCAAACTCTGGTAATATAGTGGTTATGAGTCAGGCTGCTAACCTCAAGTTCAGCAGTTAGAAACTACCAGCCTTGTCTTGGAAGAAAGATGAGGCTTTCTGCTCCCATAAAGATTAACAGCCTCGGAAATCATATGCAAGGTCCCTGTGAGTCCGGAACCCACTCCAAGGCCTACCACCATTAGTTTTATGAAGACACTAAAGCTCAAAAACAAAACAAAACAGCTCTTGCTGAAAGAACTCTTTCAGGTCACAATTAAGAAAATGTTGAAACAAATAGAGGAATTGTCTGGAAAATATAGAACCTAATTTACAGTATTATTCTGTTACCATAAAACTTTAGGTTGTGTATCTTTACATTATTATGAAATTTTTAATTCATGTTAAAATACACATTGTCATTTTGATGACTGAAAGAGACTGATCAGGGGAATATATAGTAAGGAAGAACAGTAGGGAGATATAAAGTAGGGATGAAAAGTAGGGTGATTACTTGAGTCCTGGGGTGACACTGTGGATTAATGTGCTGGACTACAAAGTTGGTTTAAATTGCAAGGTTGGTGGTTCAAGCTCACTAGCCATTCATTGGAAACCTTATGCAGGCCCCTATGGGTTGGAACCAACTAGACTGCACTTAACAACAATAACGAAAAATTGCCTGAGTTCTTGGTTCTTTCTTATGTTGAACTGTGTTTTAGGTCTTGTTTGTTTTCATCCATTCCTTAGGCTTCCTCTGGCCCTTGGCACCTGCGATCCTCATCTGACCTCTTAGTTTACTAAGATCCCTTCTTTGAAAAATCAGAGATCTCTGAGATTCAAATATTCCCTACTTCTCCCCAATAAAAAATTGGCCATTTAAACTTATTTCATAGGGTTCTAATTTTTGATTAGTTGAAAACATATGGTGTCTGAGTCAGGATGTAGTTCACTGAAAGAGAGGATTTAACATAAGACTATGTATGGTAAGTAGAATGGCAAAAAGAATCTACAGAATTTTAAGCAGACCTAATGGCGTCTTGTTTCTATTTCTTTCTGCTCTTTTGTCTACTTTCAACCTCTTTGAACCCTTTTTCCTTTTTCTTGTTCTGTCTCTATTTTGCATCTCTTGTTTTTAGTTAGTTTGATCACAATTTACTTTCTCAGAATAGCTCCTTGATTTACCACACTCATCTTTATTATGCTAGGCCATTGGTTGCCAGCTTGGCATAGATAACCGTCTCCCCCAGGGGTTCCTATACCTTTCAGGGGGAAACATGTGGCTGTGACTGGGATCAGGGAGCCTTAGGGTAAAGAAGGTAATGTGTATGTCTGGAACAGATGTTTCAGGACATTTAGGAGCCTTGAAGGCTCCCAAGCTGCCCTGCTGAGTGACTGGTGAGTTTGGCAGCACATCTTGCTGCTTTTAGCAAATCCAGTGAGTTTGGGAGACACAGAGGGAATAAGGAATCTGAGAATATTTTCCTTAGCATCAGTAGCACATTGTAAGTTTCACTTGAGAATATTTTCTCTCCAGCTGAAATGGTTATTGCATTTTGCCTAGATCCCACACATCTCCGTTTCCTAGCCTGGTGTAAGCAAACACTGACCAGAACGCCTGCCTTTTTTTTTTTTTTTTTAAGTGCTTAATTGCTTAAGAATTTATCTGAAAAGATAGGTCAGTTTAGGCGAGGTCTCCATAACACATTACTCAGCATTGGTGCCTGGTTGACCTGCCCGTGTGGGTTGATGCAAGTGACCTTGATAAGAAAGAAATTCCTGCTTAAGGAACTCTGAAAATAAACAGAGTTTAAGAAGGTCATTTGTCTGTCCTTAGGTACAGACCCTTCATCTGAAAAGTCTCTAGTAGCTGATTATCCAAGGGTACCCAGACCTAGTCTCTGGGCTTCCTTCGTTCCATATCTCTCTCTCGCTCGCTTTCCCACGCACACACAGAACTTCCCTTCCACTGGAGAGGTTTATTTTTCATTGTCATTTAGCTTTATACTTGACTTTTCGGAATCAGCCTTTCTCTTTTTCCCATCTGTAACATCATTCAAACAGGCTTAAGAGTTGTAGACGTTTGTCTTTTTTGGACAATACACCTACTAATTCAGTCCCTCTCTGACTTTCTGTCTCGTTCTCTGTCTCGGTGGCACGCAAACATACACCAAATCTTTCACAACCATGTGCCAATAAATGTCTCTGAGGGCTCCTGAGTTCAATGTCACGCTGCGCAGAAGTGGAGCAGGAGTGGAGGCTGTGTGGCAAGCGGCAGGGAGAAACCTTTTCCGGCCAGCAGAGGGCATCCGCGGGGAGGCACTGGCGCGCGAGGGTTGAGCCTCTCGCCTTGCTCCGGCAGCCTCAGCCTCACAGCTCCAGCCGCGGCGGAGCTCGGAGCGCAGCCACTGAGGGCAGCGGCGGCGGCGGGAGCAAGGCGCGCAGCGGATAGCGGCGCGGGCGGGAAGCAGCAGCCGCCGCCGCCGCCGCTGCCGCCGCGACGGGCAGCTGGACTCGCCAACAACCGGCTCGGCCCCCTGTTCCCTCGGCCTCGTGTCTTCGGCGCCGGGCGGCCGGCGAGTCTGGAGCTCTCGCCGTCGCCGGCCGCGTCCTCCGGGCATGGAGGGAGGCGGCAAGCCCAACTCCTCGTCCAACAGTCGGGACGATGGCAACAGCGTCTTCCCAGCCAAGGCGCCCGCGACGGGCGCGGGGCCGACCACGGCCGAGAAGCGCTTGGGCACCCCGCCGGGGGGCGGCGGGGCCGGCGCCAAGGAGCATGGCAACTCCGTGTGCTTCAAGGTGGACGGCGGCGGCGGCGGCGGCGGCGACGAGCCCGCGGGGGGCTTGGAGGACGCCGAGGGGCCGCGGCGGCAGTATGGCTTCATGCAGAGGCAGTTCACCTCCATGCTGCAGCCGGGGGTCAACAAATTCTCCCTCCGCATGTTTGGGAGCCAGAAGGCGGTGGAGAAGGAGCAGGAAAGGGTTAAAACTGCAGGCTTCTGGATTATCCATCCTTACAGTGATTTCAGGTGAGGGCTCCCGATCCCCGCCCCACCCTCCCTCCAGGTACACCCTTCCACTCGCTTCCCAGTTCCGGGAGGGGGGCGCCGGAGGGTACCGAACGCCGGGGTTGTTGGCCGCGGGGGTGGCGCTACTGGCGGCTTCTTCTAGAGCTCGTGAGGCTCGACTCTTCTTCAAATAGTTTCCACAAAGCTGGAGCTTGAAGGATGAGTTCCTGTTGCCCGGGAACCTCCTTTGCCTCGTGAACTTTGGGGACAAATCGGGGAAGGAGAAGGCCACAGTGACCTCCCTGGATGCAAGGATGCTAAGTTGTGCCAGGAAAACTTTTACTTAGAAGATGGGTGTGTAAAGAGCAAGCAGAAAGTCACCTTAGGTGTGACACCTTTTCTCAAGTTGCTTCCCCTAGAAGTGGATCCGTCCCAAAAGGGAAAAAGACCCTCCTGAGTTTCAGGGGAGGATGGGTAACCAGAGACAGTGACTCAAGGGTCTTAGCAGCCTGTCTCACCCTGAGAAGTGTTATTCTGCTTTTTATCTGCTTATAATCACTGGGTATCCTCAATGCATTTCTCCAGAATAGTGACTGGAAGGCTTTGGAAGGACAATTTACGCTTATATAGTCCCTGAACTGGTATTTCCGTGGAGCTGGGGCCACCAGACTGAGCAGGGGCATGATAGAAAGGCTGGAGTTCCTGAAACAGAGTTAGGGGGCGTTCCCAGAGCCCCCTTCTTGAAACAGAGTGACACCCTTTCTTGACCTTGACTACAAGTCTATTTCAGAAATCTTTCCAGTTTCCCAGCTTGGGAACAAGGGCACGAGAACAAAGGCAGGGGAACTCTGCTTCGGAAATTACAATTAAGGCGTTTCCTGATCTTATTTATCAGCCGTATTTTCATTTGGTTGATTAAGCACATTTAGAGATCGACAAATGAAGGTCGTGAAGTAGATCCTGGTATTAGCGTGTGCACTTTATATTAGCTCCTGAAGAGGTTGGACTTTTCAACTGAAAACTAGTAACTCATGGTGGCCTCTATTTATTTATTTAATTTTACTGAGCTCATTCGAAACAGAATGCAAGAACAAACTAAGGAAGTATGTGTGCATGCTAAGCAGCTTTTATAGGCTTCGATTAAGCAACAAACCAATACAGCAATGAAAAAAACAGCGATACTTGAAGTTGTGTTTTTCAAACTAAGGGAAATTTTCTTTGAACTCTGTACCTTAGTGGGAGCTGTCCACAGTTCTGAATATCAATAGCTGTGAAAAATCCATACTCCTGCCACACAGAACCTTGGAGTCACTCTATCACTGAGATATATATTGTCTCAGAAAGTACCGGCCTTTGTTATTTATGCACAGAGTGAATGAATTTCAGGCCATGTATAATTTTAAGGCTATTATTTTCTAAAGGGCATAGTGTAATCCAGATGAGAAAATTAAAAAACCTAACAACATTGCCTTGAAAACTCTGGGGTAGTTCTACTATGCTCTATAGTGTAGCTATGAGTCGGAACGGCAGTGGGTTTTTTTTTTTGTGTGTGTGTGTGTGGGGGCGGTTGAAAACATTTATGGTGACGCTCTAGTGGAACAGTGATTTAAGTGCTGGTCTGTAATTCACTGTTAGAATCCGTGAGAAAGATGTGCCTGTAGCCTTAGAAACCCAATATGCAGTTCTACTCTGTCTTACAGAGTCACTATGAGTCAGAATCCAGTTATCTGCAAAGAGCAACAGATTTATAGTTCATAGATGTTAAAAAGGACCCGCTAAATAATTAAGCATGTTTCCTCCACCATAGATACTCAAGGAAACAAACTTATAAATGACCTTGTTCTAAGATGTGTAAGATTGTTATGTTATTTAGAACTTTAAAGGTTGAAATCAAGTGTAGAATATAATCTGTCTGTCAATCTCCATGGGTTGAAACATCTTTCAGTCTTAATAAGAAAAATAAGCATGATCGTCCAGAACCATAAGGGGTTTGGTATTCACATGGAAATAAAATGGTAAGCTTTGTTTATTGAATTTCACTTTCAATTATATGATTACATATGATTTTCATATTTCCTCAATAATATAAAAAGAGATCATACTTTTCAAAATGGTGACACATATAAATTTATTAAACTTTTTCTGCCACTTACTGGAAAAAAACAAAGGATCCCTTTTTAAGTATTAAAATAACGTGCCAAAATTCTTTTGATTGATTGAAATTCATGACATTAAGGAATCTCCATATTTCCCCATGGAAAGGTCCTATGACATAAAATATTTCTTTAAAACAATTAGCCCAGAAGAGAGGTAATCATTTCATTTTACCATGCATTTCTAAGAAATGGGAGATGATTAAGATATGAGCTAATCTTCTAAATAAATTCCAGTGTGGAGTAGTTTGCAATGTTCAATTTTCCATGTGCTTAAATGAAAAGAAATGAAAGGCAAAAATTAAGCATTATTATTTAGGTTTGTAAGTGAAGCATATCTGAAAAAGGTATATTTTAAAAATGGATAATCACAATATACACTGTTTTTCTTTAAAAACAAAACAAAACAAAACATCCTAGCTAAAGAGGTAATCATATAAATATGTATTTTCAGACAAAAGTCATTTATATCTCATTATTGTAACATTAATGTTTTTATATACTCTCACTACCACTATTACAGTTTGCAAAACCCATTACATGTCACCATAACGTATTGAGAAAAAGCAAAGATAAAAGAGACAAAAGTCTGATAGGATTTTCCTTCCTTCTTTTCTTTTTTTGTAAAAGAAAAGTAATGTGTGAGTGATCTAGAACAGATACTGGAAACGTTTGTCAAGATTTGTTCATCTCATGCCCTTTCTTGAAAAAGACACTTTATGGGAGGTGCTTTATTGTGCTTCTTAAAATTTTAAATCAGGTTCATTAATAATTTAGTGACTGAGACAATGACACTTAAAAATAAATTTCCATGAGATGGGGGCAGAGATACTGCGATATAAAGATAGAAAGAGGAGCTTGCCTGGATATATTGATACCTTTGCATGACTGGAGAAGTTTACATAGTCTGATCTTTTGTCACAACCACACTGCTGAGTATGTTATAAGCCCTTGACTCTAGAGCATGTTGTGATTTCAGCACTATGGCTAATGATGTAGCATCCCTTTTCAGGATGATTTCTAAGGCTGTTTCCTTTCCACTCACCTCAAGGGACAGGGCTGTGCTCCACTGAGACTCTCAGATAGCTGACTAGCTGCCTTTCAGCAGCCAGAGCCTGAGAGTGCTATTGCTGTGTCTGGCAGGTACTTTTCTCATACCTCCGTGTGTAAGTAGGGCATAGCTCTGTGTTTCCCTTCTTTCTCAGGAGAGGATAATGTTAGAAACCTTTATGGACTTAAGAAAAGAGTCAGGTTGTATCAATATTGTTAGAAATAACTGGACAGAAGATGAAGAATTCAGTCAAAATATCTCATATGCTTGTTTCTACCATGGAAACAAAGTAAAATTTGGATAGTTACATAAAAAATTACATTAATCTTTGTATACTAAGGGCATGATTTTAGTCTTAATGAATTTTACTCATGTGAAGAACATACACATATAAACATACATATGTATATTTTGAAATCACTAATGATTTTATATTTATTAGCTAAAATTTTATTTTTCATCTATTTAATAAGTAGAAAATAGTTGTCAAACATTGGACTTTCCCAGCCAGAGGGTATTTATGACATAACCATTCAAATGGATTAATAAAGTATTCAGTGCATTTTTTGGATTGTTTTTATTATGTGAATAATTTACAAAGAAAAAAAAACGGTCACAAAACTAGTTTGCAATTTCTGGAATTCTAACATTATTTTATGAGACCACTCATATGTAAGAGCGCTTTAAAAAATCATGTCCCTATTCCATGTATTGCCACCAACATCTGGCTTTCTGGGAAAAGAGAAGATTTTGTGTCATGGCTTCTTAGCTGCTCCACTGCTTTTCATCAATTAGTGTGAATAACTGTGCTAAGCTTATTATGTCGCAAGTACACAAGACTCTAGAGATAGGAGTCACTTCCGAAAGCTGTTGCCACTTCCGACATTTCATATTGCCGGTATGCATCTACAACTGTCTGAGGTCACTGATGTGTTCATTAGAAAAGGAAGGTTTCACCTGTATCACACAGCCATAATGACACCATTTGTTTCCAGGAGTTCTGCGGAAGAAAACAATCCAACCTTCTGGGGTTTAAGGACTAATTAGCTTACTGTTATGTTATCATTGCCTTGAATGCATGATGTATTCTCCCTGCAATGCCTCTTCAACTTTCTTTCCATATGCACACGGCCAAAATTAACATAAGAACTTATTGTTTGTGTTTTTAATGTGAAGTGATACTTTTTATGTCTTAAAATTCAATTAAGTTTTTCTTGATAAATTTCTATCAAGAAAATTGAATTGAAATTAAAGTGAATTATATGAAAGATTAAAGGGAAATGATTAGAAAGATTTAAAGGCATGGATTTATTGCTTTTTCTTAATTTACATGCAAGTTAAAAAACTTTAAGTTTAAAAATGTTTGAATATTCCAGGCATTTAATAATCACTACCCCTGGTAGTGTAGTGGGTTACACGTTGGGCTGCCAACTGCAAGGTCAGCAGTTTGAATCTACCAGCTGCTGTGGGAGAAAGATGAGACTCTTTGCTCCTGTAAAGATTTGCAGTCTCAGAAGCCCATACAAGGTCACTATGAGTTGGAACTGACTCAACATCATAACACCTCCACCACCACAGTGATATTACTGTTGTTAACTGCTGTCAAGTTGGTTCTGACTCCTAGAGACCCAATGTAGGGTTTTTAAGGAACGGCAGGAGAGTTTGAGCTATCGACTTTGTGATTCAAACTGACCTTGCAGTCTAGTGATTTTCCTACAGCACAACCCCTGAACTCCATAGTGATATTATACTATTCAAATAATACAAATGAGTTTCCTTTTTTTTTTTTTTTTCCTCTCAACATCTTTTCCTTTAATACAAATTTTGGAAACTTATTATACATTAATAATCATTAGGCAAATACATTTTACAAATTAATATTTAAGTGTGTGAAGTTGAAGATAAATATCCTAGGCATTAATGAACTGAAGCATAGTGGTTACAAGTCGGGCTGTGAACTGCAAGGTCAGCAGTTTGAAACTACCAGCTGTTCTGTGGGAGAAAGGTGAGGCTTTCTGCTCCCATAAAGATTTACAGACTCGGAAATCCTGTACCAGGTCGCTATGAGTCGGAACCGACTCCACAGCACATAACAACAACAATGAACTGAAATATACTGGTAGTGACCATTTTGAATTGGAGAATCCTGTGGCCTACTATGCTGGGAATGACTAATTGAAGAGGAAAGGTGCCATATTTATCATCAAAAAGTAAATTTCAAAATCTATCCTGAAGTACAGTATTGTCAGTGACAGATTAATATGCCTAAAAGTAAAGCCAGTTAATGTGAATATTGTTCAAATTGCCACACCAACCACTAAAGCCAAAGATGAAGTAATTGAAGACTTTTATCAACTTCTGCATTCTGAAAATTATCAAACTTGCAGTGAAGGCACACTGATAGTAAGGGTAATTGGAATATTAAAGTTGGAAGTAATGAAGAAGGATCGGTAATTAGACAATACAGCCCTGGTGATAAAGAGGACACCTGAGATCACATAATTGAATTTTACAAAGCCAATGACTTATTCATTGCAATTACTTTTTCAACAACATAAACAGTGACTATATAGGTGGACTTCACCTGATGAAATGGACAGGAATCAGATCCACTGAATCTGTGGAAAGAGATGAGACAGAAAAGCTCAGTATCAACAGTCAGAACAAGACTTGTGACTGCCTGTGGAACAGATTATCCATTGCTTATATGCCAGTTCAAATTGAAGTTGAAGAAAATTAAAACAAACCCATAAGAGCCAAAGTACAACCTTGAATTGCCTCAAGGACATCTTATATGAAGACAGCAAAAGGTTAATAAGGAAACATTAGAAAACAAAAATAAACAAAAACTAAAGCTAAAGCAAATGAAAGAAATGGTGTGTAGCAAGAGTTTTGAACAGAAGATTTCAAAGGGTGGCTAGAGAAGACAAAGTATAGTATTGTAATGCAAAGTGAAAAACCTGGAGTTAAAAGCTAAAAGAAAAGAACATATTCCACATTTCTCAATTTGAGAGACCTGAAGAAAAAAAAACTCAAGGCCTGAGTTATGATATTGAGGGATTGTGGCTCTGTAGGGTAAGCATTAGACTGCTAACTGCAAGGTGAGCCGTTCAAACTCACTAACTGCTCCCTGGAAACCCTATACAGGGTCACGACTTAGAACTGACTCCATGGTACATAACAACAATGATGTGGATATAATATTGAATGGCACAGGATGTATATTAAAACAAAAATGATGAAGAAATACACAGTTACTATACCAGAAATAATTGATTGAAGTTTAACCATTTCATGAGTAGTATATGATTAAGAACAAATGGTATTCAAGGAAAAAGTCCAGCTGCACTGAAGTCATTGGCTAAAAACAAGGTTGTAGGAATTAACGGAATACCAAATGAGATTCAATAAATGAATGCAACAGTGGTAGTCCTTACTCATCTATACCAAGAAATTTGGAGGCCTTCTACTTGGCCATTTGACTAGAAGAGAACCATATTTGTGGCTATTCAAAAGAAATCTGATCCAAGAGCATGTGGAAATTATCAAATAATATTGAAGGTAGTTAAAAAACTGTTGGAGCAGTACATCTACAGATCTTCCATAAATTCAAGTCAAATTCAGAACGTGGAATGAGGGATATCATTGCTGATGTAACAAGGATCTTGAATGAAAATAGACAATTCAGGAAGATGTCCACATTTCTTTTATTGACTATGCAAAGACACTTGACTTTGGATCATAAAAAATTATGGGTAACATTGTGAATAATTGGAATTTCAGAGCATTTAATTGTGCTTATGCAGAACCTACCCATAGACCAAGAGGAAGTCATTCTAATAGAACAAGGGATAGTGTTTGGTTTAAAAATGAGCAAAGGTGTGCATCAGGCTTGTATTCTTTTACCTTACATAATTCAATCAATATGCTGAATAAATAGTTGGAGAAGCTAGACTATATACAGAAGAATGCAGTACCAGGATTAGAGGAAGACTCATTAGAAATCCTGAGGTACAATGATGACACAACCTTGCTTTCTGAAAGTTAAGAGTACTTGAAGTACTTACTGATAAAAATCAATGGCTGAAGCCTTCAATATAGATTGATTTTTTTGAAAAAATAACAGAACCAATAAGCAACATCATGATAAACAGAGAAAATATTGAAACTGTAAAGTATTAAAAAGTCAAGATGTTAGTCTTAGGACTATAGTGTACCTGGCTCAGGCCGTGGTATTTTCAATCACCTCTGGTATGTTACTGTAGAATGAGCACTGGACCATAAGGTTAGCTTGAACTGCAAGACTGGCAGTTCAAACTCACCAGCCGCTCTTCAGAGACATGTTACAGGGTCGTTGTGAGTTGGAACTGACTCAACACCATTAACAATAGTAACATATGCATGTGAAAGCTAGATAATGAATAAGGAAGACTGGAGAAAAATTGAATTATATTGTTGGTGAAGAATATTGAAAGTACCATGGACTTTCAGAAAAACAAACAAACCTGTCTTGGGAGAAGTATACAGCTAGAATATTTCTTAGAAACAAGGATGGCGAGACTTTTCTTAGGTGCTTTGGACAGGAGGAACCATTATTTGGGGAAGGATATCATTTCTGGTAAAGAAGAATATCATTTTTGGTGAAGTAAAATCCATCAGAAAGATGGATTGATACAGTGTCTTCAATAATGGTCTAAACATAACAACGATTGTAAAGGTGGTGCAGGATGCTGTTAGTATATATATGTAGGATCAGTATGAGTCAGAAGCAAGACTATGGCACCAAACAACAGAAGTAGTATATTTATGAACTTCCATATTAAATAAAAACACATCTGGTGTGTTAGAATGAGCATTGCGCTGCAAGGCCAGTGGTTCAAATTTACCAGCCACTCCTCGGAAACCCTATACAGGGTTACTATGAGTTGGAACTGACTCCACAACACAGCCCTCACCATTTTATTAGTGAAATATATTTTTATCATTTGCTCTTGTAACAAAATGTAATTCAGCAATCTCGTCTCAATCAAAAGCCACAAAATCAAAATATCACTGAAATGCAAGTTAAATAATATTTGTGATTTTACATCATTTTACTCCATGAACATATGCCCCAAAGTGAGCATGAGATAAGCAAAATGCATCTGATATGATCTCTTTGCTGTTCTGAGTGTAATTCTAGTGTTTAGCAGATTTGCTTTTTACTTAGAAACAAAAGTAGGGTTAACATGAGGTTTTAAAATAAGAGTCTCTTGGAAGTACAATACATATCATGGCAGGTTATTAACAGTGCATGAAGAGCATTGGCCAGTATCAGGGTCTGTGGGAAATGTTCATTGTATCCTTTTTTGTATGGAAGTTGCAAACTGAATCAGACTGTCACCATGTATTTTAGGAGCATAGGTAGTTATAATGAAGAAAAACCTGCATACATAAGGGAAAAGGTATTTTTACTTGTATACTAAGGACTTCTAAAAATAATTTCCTTTGTGAAATCATATTGATGTACAATTTCCTGTAAGTTTTCCAGAAAATAAGCAGAAGAAAATGTTAATGTTTCCTGGTGCATCCTGGAATTATCTGTGTTATTGCAAAATAATTCTTCACAGGTTTATTAAGTTGATACTGTGTATGTCTGTGTATCTGTGTATGCATGCATGTACAAATGTATGAAATAAATTATTATAGAGGCCTCTGATAGAATATGTGCACATAAAGACATATATCAGCTATATATTTTTTAGTTAAAAGTTCACCCAAGTTTGAATGCCAGAAATAGACTTCACGATCATTTTCAAATTTATTAATTTTCTTAGAGCACTTTTCAGCTACTTCACTTAATAAGTAACCACTTAGTTAAGACAAAATGACCCATGCCCTGGATTTATTTCTTGACAGTTTTATTCATGTGGTAGTGGTTATGTGCCGAGCAGTCGGTTCTGACTCATACCAACCCTGAATAGGGTTTCTGAGGCTGTAAATCTCTATGGGAGCAGAAAGTCTCATCTTTCTCCCCTGAAGTGGCTGATAGTTTCAAATTGCTAACCTTGAGGGTAGCAGCCTAACTCATAACCACTATGCTACCAGAGCTCCTTTCACATTCATAGAGACCTGTTATTGTTGTTGTTGTTGTTTTTCATGACATTAGTTGTAACTTTAAAGAAGTGAGGCTAATTCCACATGCACAAAGAGTTAACACTCACTTACAAATCTTAGCCATGCAGATTTGTTTACAATTTTTCAGTATTACAAATAGTGCTACAATGATCATCTTTGTGTATTTCTCTTCATTGTATTCTGGGCAAAATTTCAGGATTAGAATTACTGGATCAAAGGCTATGAACATTTTCAAAATTTATGCATATTGGTTTTTACTATTTTATGTGCTTCTAGCTGAGATGCTTCTTTAAATGATGGCATATTGTTGATAGCCCTGTTTAGATATGCACAGACAGTTAAGTCTAATTGTCTCTCCATTCCATTCAGCATAGAGTGGTAAGAATTATCTTTAAAAAGGTAAGTTAAACAATGTATTACAGGACTTTGGTGTGGTGCTGCAAGGTCAGTTTGAACCGTGAGATCAGTCAGTGTTTCAAACTCACCAGCCTCTACTCGGAAACCCTATACAGGGTCACTATGAGTCAGAACCAGCTTGACAGCACTTAACAACAACAACAACCAGTTAGTGACTTTCCGTTACTCTTAGAACTTATTTGTCATACCTTCCATGAGGTACAAGACTACCTAATTCTAACCTATCTACCTTTCCAACATTGTCAACCACCATTCACTGTGTGTTCCAGCCATCCAGATAAATTTTTGACACTGTGGGTTAATGCACCAGACTGCAAAGCCATTTGAACTGCAAAGTCGACAGTTCAAGCTTACTAACTGCTCCTTGGAAACCCTATACAGGGTCGCTGTGGGTCAGCATCGACTCAGCAGCACTTAACAACAACATAATAATCTGGACTTTCCTTTAAAACAGGGTTTATGTGACATGTAATTCAACTTGCTGAAATCTACTTTTCCTAACTCTGCATAGTCAACTATATCTAAACTCATTTAGATATCAGTTCAAGCATAATGATCACACTTAACGCTCCTCTTCCACTTTATTATCTATCTCACTTTCATGTTTCCACAGAATTTGTAATTATTTTTATGTGTATCCCCCCACTAGAACTAGGTTCTGTGACTTAATCAGTCTTACTCTCTTTTATATTGCTAATTCTCGAAAATTGCACATTATAGACTTTTTTTTTCTGCCAACTTTTGTTAGATTCTTTTGGTAAACAGCTTTATTAAAATATAATTCATTTGGCATACAGTTCACCCATTTAAAGTGTTCAACTCACTGGTTTATATTATGTTCACAGAGTTGTGCAACCATCACCATAATTTTAGAACATTCATTTCTCTAAGAAACCCCATACACATTAACAGTTACATCTAGTAACTGTTAATGTAACTGTATGCCCTACCCACAGACACAGCTCTGTTGCTGTTGTTTATTGCTGTTGAGTTGACTTCAGTTCATAGTGACTTACTATACAACAGAAACAAATGTTGCGCCATCTTCAGGACATTGGTATGTTTGAGCCATTGTTTTGACTCTTGTATCACTCTGTCTCATTGAAATTTATCCTCCTCTTCAGTGACCCTCTTCATTACCACCCATGATCCCTTTTTTTAGTGATTGGTCTTCCAGATCATGTGTCCAAAATAACCACTGAACTTACTGTAACTGTAAATTTGTTTATTGTAAACATTTCATATAAATGGAACCTTAAAATTGTGGTCTTTCTGATACTGAGTACTTTCACTTAATATATTCAAGGTTCATCCTATTTTAGCATGTACTTTATTTGTTTTATTAATTATTCCATTATATGGTATTTCCACATTTTATTTATCCATTAGCCAATTGATGAGTCTCTGGGTGGTTTCTACACATTTTATTTATCCATTAGCCAATTGATGAGTCTCTGGGTGGTTTCTACTTTTTGGCTCTTATGAATACTTCTGTTATGAACATTTATGTAAAGTTTTTATGTGGGGATATATTTTCATTTCTTTTAGGAGTAGCATTGCTCAGTTAATATAATAGACTTTTAGTAAACATTTATTGAATATTTGATAATGATGTAGTGCTGTATGATAATCACTGGACTGCTAACTGTAAGGTCAGCAGTCCAAACATACCAGCCACTCCTTGGAACAATAGGGTTGCTATGAGTTGGAACAGACTCCAAGGCACTTAGCAACAACAATAGTTGTAAGGTAAATAAATCTAGATGCAGGCAATGAAAGTTCTTTCGTTCATCACAGCAAAACCTGACATCTTCTCTCCTTGCCCTCTAGTAATATCTCAATTATTACATTTTTTTCTGCCTAACATAAAATACATAACTAAAGCTACAGATAAGTAGTATCAACACGGTGCTATTGATAGATAGTAAGAAGTGGGTCAGTAATTCTGTTCTTTTGAGTCTTAATTCTGTCACTTATTCCAACTCTCTTACTTAATAAGATTTGAGGCTGCTGATACCAGGAATCCTTTCAACCGGCAAAGAAACATGATGGATTAATGTAATCATCTATACTTCTTCCTTCCTGAAATGACTCCAAAATAATATGAAAAAACACATAGACACAAGGGGAAATAGAAGGATGCAGAAACAGTGGAGAATGAAGACACTTGACAAAACATTCTGGAAAATTAAAAAAAGCTAATGGAAAAATTATTTTACTGTCACAACCTTTACCAACTGAACTCCAGAGGAATTCAAGAATTGGAGGTGCCAGTTAAGAAATAATATCTAAGAAACCCAGGCTGAAAACAGAATGATTATATATAGGTGTGTTTAATGAATATGAGGAGTTCCAGTGTGGTGCTGTGGGATAAGAACTGGACTGTTAATTGCAAGGTTATCAGTTCAAACCTGGTAGCTGCTTCTCAGAAACTAGATAGAATTGCCATGATGGCACTTAATAGTGTATAAGAAAGATTCCTCATGTTAACTCAGTAGTTGGTGGTCTAAACCCACCAACTACTCTACAGAAGAAAGATATGGCAGTCTGCTTCCATAAAGATTTTACAACTTTGGAAACTGTGGAAACTTTCCTATGAGTTGGAAAGGTACTCAAAGGTAGTAGGTTTTGGATTAGTGAGTATAGAACCCTCAATACTGTCATTAGGTTGCACGAAGACAGTCCAATTCTTCCCAGGTAAATATTGGACAGAAGTACCTTCAGCATTTCAAGGTCTTGCAATAAATCCTTTTGATAATTACCTCATTCCTCAAGAAAAAGCCTAAGATATGTACATAGAGATTATACATTGTTGGTACTGCACTGTTTAATATTAACTTAAAGCTAAACATCACCAAACTTCTCAGAAATATCTCCATTATGAAAGAGACAGGCTAAATCAAACAGCAAAGCAAAGTCCTGCATAAAGGAATAAGGGAAATGACAAAATTGCCCCCCCAAAAAAAACCCAAACCCTAAAAAAAAATCCAAACCAAAGAGCTTTATGAGTAATATCATCAGAGATAGTTTGTCTACAAATTAAGAATAGTATGCTATGAAAACAACAAGAGAATAAAAGGTCTTTGGATGGAGTGAACTGGCAGATAAATACCAAGAAAGCGCTCAAAAATAGGACAAAAAAAAATAAATAAAAAGATAAGCAAAATAAAGGTAAATTCTAAAAGGAGTTCTAGAAGGAATAAAAGAGTGAAGTATGGATAAGGAATTAGCAGAGACATTTAAAACAAAATTTTCAAATAGAAATGACTTAAATGTGTGTTCTGAGAGTCTCACAGAGTGTCTACAACTATAAATGAAACAGATTCCAATAAGAAATGAAAATGACAATGTAACAAAATCTACAACATTTATAATTTCTAAAAGAATCATATACCCCATCATAATATGAAAGAGGCTTTGGTGATAACACTGTTAAGACCCCAACTGTGAACTGAAAGGTTAGTGATTTGAAGTCACTCGCTATCCCAACAAAAAGACCTGGTGATGTCCTTTTGTAAAAATTACAGCCAAGAAAACTGTATGAGGCAGTTCTACTCTAGTTCCTGGGGTCACTATGAGTCAGAATATGCTGAAAGACCCAACTACAACAACCTATTGCTATGTTGAACAATTCTTTTTGGTGCAGTAACTGTGTATTCCTTCCACCTTCTTTTGATGTTTCCTGCATCATTAAATATTCTGCCCTTAGAATCCTTCAGTAGATGCCATGGCAGAAACAATGGTCTCAAACATAGCAACAATAATGAGAATGGCACAGGACTGAGCAGTGTTTAGTTCTATTGTTTGAAGGGTCACTATGAGCAGGAACTGATTTGAAAGCACCTAACAATAACATTATGTATGTGAGTTATTATTTTGAAAGTAAAATGGAAATACAATGAAGCCATGTGGACTATTTGAGAAAAGAAAATACCTTCTAAATACATACTTTGATAATCTTTTGGAATTTCTTAAGCTACTGTGTTCATGAAGACAGGGCCCAATAAACTCTGCTCTTCTGTTTTCTTTTTACCTTTGGGAAGTGTGGACAGCAAAAGTTGTGTATATTGTGGGAAATAAGTGTACTGATGAGACATTGGAAAAGTTCTAATTCACTCTTATTTTGTTTCTATGAAAAGTTTCATTATGACAGTATCATTTTCTAAGTTAGTTAATATGCTATATAGTACGGAACTACTTGGAAATAACATTTAGGAGAAAAATTTAATGACATTGAATGTCATATAATACTTCTTATTAATATTCATGCTCATTAGAAGATGGGATAATTAAACCATTTGAGATATCATTTCAAATCAGTTAAATGTTCTATATGAGCCAAATACTATGATTCATAACTTTATAGAGTCTTTCATTTGCTTTCTTGTTGTCAAATTTAATAGTCCATAAAAATGATTATTGAGAAATATAAGCGAAGAATTCAAGAAATCTGCAAATTTGACAGAATGGCTTGCTTTAATTTTTGTTGCATCATCTTTGGAACAGATGTTACTTATGGCCTTTGCAGAATATTTTAGCCTTGCTACTTAAAAAACCTATGAGAATATATCTTACTAAACATTATATAGTCAGGGTGATTTGAGAGATATATGTAGAAACTGATATAGTAAATACAGAAATGTATATGATGAAAACTTATAGGGAGAGTGAGGATTCCATATTTTTTCTTTAGGTGAGTCATTCATTATTTAAATAATTAGTTAAGAAAAAATTTTTCTCCTGAGCAGTAAATGTGGTATTTGTTTTCAACAATCATGTAAGTGAATTATAAATGAAAATTGAAGACAGATGTATTTTCTAGGGTTTAAGTATAGTAGCTTTATAGGTAAAATTGCAGAATTATATACTAGAAGCACCTAGTTATGGCTGTATATGTCTTGAGCAATACAGGAGACTTCAAAAATTCATGGAAGCATGAAATTAAAAGATAATGGAATTTTTCCATGAATTTTTCAAGCACCTGTGTGTGTGTGTGTTTGCATATGTATATATGGTTATTTAGTTGTGCATATTGTTGTTGTGAAGTGCCGTTGAGTTGGTTCTGAGCCATAGTGACCCTATATAGGATTTCTGAGGAGCAGCTGGTGAGCTTGAACAACCGACCTTGCAGTTCAAATGGCTTTGCAGTCTTGCACATTAACCCACAGCACCACACCAGGACTGTCATATTAATTGTACATATTAGGTGCTGTCAAGCCTGTTTTTATGATTACTGACTCTATGTACACCACAGTACCACTCCTCTGTCAGTTTCTCATACTGTGGTGGCTTGCACATTGCTGGAATTCTGGAAGTTATTCCACCAGTATTGTCAATACCAGTAGGGTCACCCATGGTGGACAGGTTTCAGCTGAGTTTCCAAACTAAGAAAGATTAGGAAGAAGGAGAGACAGCCTACTTCCAAATATTTAGTCAATGAAACCCTATGAGTAGCATTAGAACACTGTCAAATAGCACCCAGATATTGACTACTGAAACAAAATGAACAGCACCAGAATATTATCAGATATAGTTTTGAGAAGAAGAACACCACAGGTTTTAAGGCACTCAAAATACATCTGGGGAAGAGCTGCCTCAAAGTACAGTTGACCATAATGACATGAAAGGAGTAAAGTCTTTAGGACCTACATTTGCTTAAGGAGTACAAGTCAAAATGAAGAGAAGTCACTGTAAACATCCACTAATAATCAGAACATGGAATGTATGAAGTATGAATCTAGATAACTGGAAATTGTCAATATCCAATATATTAATATCCTAGGCATTAGTGAGCTGAAATGGACTGCTATTGACCATTATGAATCTGACAATCACATGGCTTACTATGCTGGGAATGACAAGTTGAAGAGGAATGCCTTCACACTAATCATAAAAAAGAACATTTCATGATCTGTCTTGAAGTACAACATTGTGTTCATAAAGCATAAAGGATAACATCCATGCACCGACCAGTTAATACAACTATTACTCAAATTTACGAATCAATCACTAAGGCCTGTTATGATGAAACTAAAGAATTCGACCACCTTCTTCAGTTGGAAGTTAATCAAACATGCAATAAAGATTTATTGATAATTACTGATGATTCGAATGTAAAAAGCAAAGATCAGTAGTTGGAAAAGATGGTCTTAGTTATAGAAACAATGATGAAAAATCTCGTGATAGAATTTTGCAACAATGACATCTTCTTTGCAAATACCTTTGTTAAACAACATAAAAAAAGATAACTAAGCACTTGGACGTTACCAGATGGAACACATAGAAATTAATATGAGTACATCTGTGGAAAAGCTCCATATCATCAGCCATAACAAGGCTGGGCAGACTGTGGAGGAGAACATTAATTTGCTCATATGCAAATTCAGGTTGAAGCTCAAGAAAATTAAACAAGTCCACAAGAGCCAAAATATGACCTTGAACATACCTAACCTGAATTTAGAGACCATCTAAAGAACAAATTTGATGCATTAGACATGAAAAACTGAAGACTAGAAGAGTTATGGGATGACATGAAGAACACCATACAGGAAGAAAGCAAACGGTCATTACAAAGACAAGAAGAAAAAGACCAAAATGGATATAACAAGAGACTGAAACTTGCTCTCCAGCGTAGAGATGATAAAGTAAATGGAAGAAATGAGGAAGTAAAAGAACTTAGTGGAAATTTCAAAGATCAATTCAAGAATACAAAGTCAAATATTATAACAAAATGTGCAAAGACCTGGAAGTAGAAAACCAAAGGGAATAACATGCTCAGCATTTCTCAAGCTAAGAGAAATGAAGAAAAAATTTAATCCTCAACTTGAAATATTGATGGATTCTCTGGGCAAATTATTGAATGATTCAGATAGTATTAAAAGAAGATAGAAGGAATGCACACAGTCACTCTATCAAAAAGAAATGGTTGTTGTTCAGCCTTTTTAAGAGGTAACATATGATTAAGAACCAATGATCCTGAAGGAAGAAGTCCAAGGTGCATTGAAGGCACTGTTAACAACAAGGCTTTGGAAAATGATGGAATGAAAACTGACATATTCTAACAAACTGATGCTGCACTGGAAGCACTCACTCATCTATGCTAAGAGGTTTGGACGATAGCTAGCGTTGCCAGTTTCACTAGTAGAGATCCATATTTGTGTGCATCCCAATGATAGATTACCCAACAGAATGCGGAAATCATCAGACAATATCATTAAGATCACACACAAGTAAATTTTTTCTAAAGATAATTCAAAAACTGCTGCAACATTACATTGACATGGAATTTCTAGAGATTCAAGTCATATTCAAAAGAGGAGGTGGAATGAGAGATATAATTGCTGTCATCAGATGGATCATGGCTGGAAGCAGAGAATACCAGAGAGATGTTTGCCTGTGCTTTATGAACTATGCAAATTATTTCAATTGTGTGGATCATGAAAAGTTATGGACAATGATGTGGAGAATGATTATTCTGAAACAGTTAATTGTTCTCATGAGGAACCTGTACATAGACCAAGAGGCAAATGCTCAGATAGAACAAGGGGATATAGATGGTTTAAAATTAGGAATGGTATGTGCTCAGTTTGTATTCTTTCACGGTAATTTTTCACCCTATATGCTGAGCAAATAATCTGAGAAACAGGATTATATGAAGAAAAATGTGGCCTCAGGATTGGACGAAGTCTGATTAACCTGTGATATGCAGATGATACAGCCTTGCTTGCTAAAAGCAAAGAGGACTTAGTAACCTTACTGATGAAGATCAAAGACCACAGTCTGTGGTTTCTCAGTGTAAAGAAAACAAAAATCCTCACCACAGGACCAATAAATAATATAAAGATAAATGGAGAAAAGATAGAAGTTGTTTTTGCTTTGAACCATCAACACTCATGGAAGCAGCAGTCAAGAAATCAAATAATGTACAGCATTAGGCACATCTGCACAAGACCTCTTTAAAGTGTTGAAGAACAAAGTTGTCAGTTTGAGGATTAAGGTGATCTTGACTCAAGCCATGGTATTTTCAGTAGCCTCATATGCATGTGAAAGCTTGAAAGTTAAGAAGGAAGACCATAGAAGAACTGATGCATTTGAGTTATGGTGTTGGAGCAGAATATTAAAAGTACCATGAACTGCCCAAAAAGCAAAACAATTTGTGTTGGAAGAAGTACAGTCAGAATGCTTCTTGGAAGCCAGGATGGCCATACTTCTCTTATGCTTCAGACATATTATCACGAGGAACCAGTCTCTGAAAAAGGACATCATAGTTGGTAAAATGGAGTGTCAGGAAGTAGCAGGAAGACCCCCAGTAAGATGGACTGGTATAGTAGCAGCAGCAACGGGCTCAAGCATAGCAATCTTGGTGTTGTTGCTAAACTAGGCAGTGATTTGTTCTAGTGCTATGAGTTGGTACTTATTTGATGGCACCTAATAACAATAATAAGTGGAACACAAAGAAGCAATACCATCCTCACAATCATTTAGAGGCCATTGTTACAGCCAATATCAATACATTTCATTGAAGGTTTTCCTCTTTCTTACTTGTTGCTGTTCTTCTTAGGTACCATTGAGTCATCTGTGACTCATAACTAGCCCCTGCATAACAGAATGAAGCACTGCTTGTTCCTGCACCATCCTCACAATTGTTGTTACACCTGAGTCCATTGCTGCTGCTACTGTACCAATCCATCACTTTGGATGTCTTCCTCTTTCACCAACCCTCTGTTTACCTAGCATGATGTCATTCTTCAGGGACTCATCCCTTTTGATAATATGTCTGAAGTATGAGAGACTAAGTCTAGCCATCCTGGCTTCTAAATTGCATTCTGGCTATAATTCCTCAAAGTTTCTGCTGAGCTTTTTTACCTCATGTCTGTATTTTGATTTAGAATCTCTATGCTGAAGATCAAGTTTCAGAGTCTCTTCTGATATCCATTTTGGTCTTTTCCTTCTTTTTTGTCTTCTTAATGACTTTTTGCTTTCCTCCTGTATGATGTTTTTTATGTCATCCCACAACTTTTTGGATCTTTGATCATTAGTGTGTAATTCATCAAATCTTTTCTTGAGATCTGTAAATTCAGGTTGAATACGTTCAAGATCATATTTTGACATTCATGGACATGTTCTAATTTTCCTCAACTTCAGCCTGAAGTTACATATGAGCAATTGATGGTCTACGCCACACTCTGCTCCTAGTCTTGTTTTGCCTAATGATATGAAGCTTTTCCACTGTATCTTCCCACAGATGTAGTCAATTTCATTTCGGTATATTCAACCTGTTGAAGTCCATGTATATAGTCACCTTTTGTGATGTTTAATAAAGGTATTTGCAATGAATAATTTATTGGCCTTAAATAATTCTACCATGTGATCTCCTGCATTGTTTCGATTACCAAGGCCATGTTTTCCAATATCTGACCCATTTTCTTTGTTTCCAATCTCTGTATTCCACTCATCTATAGTCACGAATGCATCTTGAATGCATGTTTGATCAATTTCAGACTGAGGAAGTTGATAAAATTCTTCAATTTCATCACCGATGGCTTTAGTGATTGGTGTGTAAATTTGAGTAATGGTGGTATTAACTGGCCTTCCTTGTAGATGTACGGATATTATCCTGTCACAGCATAATGCTTCAAGATAACATCTTTGTTCATTAACACTTGAAAGAGAGCTTTTGCAGCCGATTTGCACAATGCAGCATGCCTTTTGATTTCTTGACTGCAGCTTCCATGGGCATTATCTGTGGATTCAAGTAAAATGAAATACTTAACAACTTCAATATTTTCTGTGTTATTTTGATGTTGCTTAGTGTTCCAGTTGTGAGGATTTTTTATATTCTTTGCATTGAGATCCTCCCTTTTGGTTTTCTAACTCAAAGTCTTTGCACAGTTGATTGTAATTCTTTAATTTGTTTTTAAGCCACCCTTTGAAATATTCTGTTCATTGTTTTTACATCATCATTTTAATTTGATTTAGTGCGTTCAAGAGCAAGTTTCATACTCTCTTACATTCATTTAGTTCTTTTCTTTCTTTCATGCCTTTTTAATGACCTTTTGCTTTTATTGTATTAATGTGATTGACATCATCCCACAACTGCTCTGGTCTTTGATTGTTAGAGTTCACACCTAATACCTGTACGTTGGTGGTCTCTAAATTTAGGTGGAATATACTCAAGGTCATACTTGGTTCATACTCTCATGAATGTGTTTTACTTTTCTTTAGTTTCAACTTGAACTTCCATATGAACAATTGATGGTATGTTCCTTAATTGGATCCTAGCCTTGCTCTGACTGATGATATTGAGTTTCTCCATGATCTCTTTTCACAGATATAGTTGATTCAATTTATGCATATTCCATCTGTTGGTTCTACATGTGTAATCACCATTTATGTTGTTCATAAAAGATATTTGCAACAATCAAGTCATCAGTCATGCCAAGTTCTATCCTGATCTCTCTGGCATAGTTTCTATCAACAAGGCCACATTTTCCAACCACTGATTCTTGTTTCCAGTTTTTTCATTCCAATCAGCAATAATTATCAATGCACTCTGATTGCACATTTGATCAATTTTAGATTGCAGATGCTGATAAAAAATTTCAGTTTCTTCATCTTTGTTTTTAGTGATTGGTGCATAAATTTGAATAGTATTTGTAATAATGGTCTTCCTTGTAGACATGTGGAAAATTTCCTATCACTTAAAGTGTTGCACTTCAGGATAGACCCTGAAATGTTGTAATTCTTGGTACACGAGACCTTAAGTGTGTCTGATTCATAATGGTCAATACTAGTGCATTTCCACTCACTAATGTCTTGCATATAACTCTTTGTGTGTTGTACTTCATTATTGATGATTTTCAGTTTCTTTAGATTCATATTTTGTCTTCAATGCTCTGATCATTAATGGATGTTTGTAGTGCTTTCTGCCTCCCTCGAATCATGTCTCATGAGCAAATGAAAATCCTGAAGATGCAGCGCATCCATATCATACAGGGTCACTATGAATCTGAATGACTCCTTGGCACATGACCACCACCATCTCTGAGCAAAGAGTCCTGGTGTGGCATTGTGGGTTAATGCACCAGACTGCAAAGCTATTTGAACTGCAAGGTCAGAAGTTAAAGCTCACCAGTTGCTCCTTGGAAACCCTATACAGGGTCACTATGGGTCAGAATCGACTCAACGGCACTTGATAACAACAACAACAAATCTTTGAGCATGGGAGTCCTGGTGTGGCACTGTGGGTTAATGTGCCAGACGGAAAAGCTGTTTGAACTGCAAAGTTGACGGTTCAAGGTCTCCAACTGCTCCTTGGAAACCTTATACAGGATCACTGTGGGTCAGAACCGACTCGAGGGCACCTAACAACAACAAAAACAGTCTTTGAGCATGAATCCTGGTGTGGCTTTGTAGGATCAGCACTGGATTGTGAAAGGATGGCAGTTCAACCCACCAATTGCTCCTCAGAAACCCTGTACAGGGCTACTTTCAGTTAGTACTGGTTCAACGACACACAATAACAGCATCTTTGAGGAGACAGCTCTTCCCCAGTCGTATTTTGTATACCTTTCAACTCAAAGGGCTGATTATCAGGCACTGTTGCTATTTATGGAGTCCTGGTGTGGCACTGTAGGATAAACACTGCACTGCTAACTAAAATGTCAGTGGTTCAAATCCACCAGTCCCTCCTCGACAACCATACAGTGTCTCTATGAATTGGAGCTGACTCCATGGGACTTAACAACAATCACTATTTGTTAGGTTTTCACTGGGTACATTTTTCAGAAGTAGATTACCAGGTTGCCCTCCCTAGTTTGTCTGGAAGCTCTGTTGAAAGCTGTCTACCATGGATGGCCCTGCCTTTATGTGAAATACTGATGTCATAACAAGTGGTGCATTTGACACATAGCCACTGTTCAAACAATATTCAATTCTTTTTCACTTTCTTTTAAAAATCAATGTTAATGAATAATATGAAAATACAAATAAAGGCATAAACTTGTGTATTGAAAAGACATTGTTTTATGCACCTGCACTTATTTATTCAGTAAACATTTATTGTGTATAGAGTATTTTGTTGGACCTCTTGTGGTTCTTATATACGAATAGAATAAGCCATAGTCACAGTCTCTTTCGATTCTTTTAGTCTAGTAAAGGAGACAGGCATAGAAATGTAACTTTAACAGAGCAAAATAAATGCACGTAGGGAAATTATACATTATGTACAGCTAGGAAAAACTTTGATGCATAATTCTATATTTCATTATTGGCTAGTGTTTAGAATTTTTTATTATTTGTGCTTGTGAAATTTTTGCTTGTAAGCCATCACAAATAATATATATTTTTCATTTTAATAATGTAATTATTGGAAGTAAACTTTTTTTTAAAGGTTATCGAGAATTTTGACATTTAAATATTTGTTGTCAACTGATACAATATTATGATTCCAGAAAACATAAAGCATCCTATCATTAGTTTTTTTTTGTTTTGTTTTTTAAGTCAAACATAAGGGAAAATGAAATATTAATTCAGATTTGTGTGCTAAAAGTGAAAAAAAAATTGGAAGAAGCAAAATAATTTACTTATATATTGAAACTTGGAGTGCTTCTATATTTCTTTCTTGTGTAAAATATAATCAAGATCTATTTCTTCTATATCAACAAATTGTGTTGAAAAGAGAGAGTAAAGCTCTTAACCTACTTTCCTATCTTCAGTTTTTAACTTTATCATGCTTGTTAATTGCCTGAGTGTCCTTTAACCATCTATTTCCATGATTCTTTCCCAGAGGCTTGGTTTAATTTTAAATGTGCTGTGTATTCAGCCCTAATTATGTGAGAACTTACTGCAGACAAACAGCAAGAGATAGTAATGACTAAAACGTGTTCTTAAATCATTGTCATAGATATGACAAGCTTGTTGCTGTAAACATTTCGTGATTGGGAAATCTATATAAGATAATACTTGGAAGCGTATGGACATTTAAAAATAGGATTACTTCCTAGAGACGTGATTTTACTAAATATATTTTTGAAATATATTTCTCATCAACTATGTCAACATGTCAAACATCCACACCAACTTAAAATTATTTTAATAGCCAATAAGTAAACATAAGATGTTTGTATTACTTCGTCTGAGATACAATCAAATTAACAAAATACACTGTCTGCATGCCAGGAATTACTATCTTATCTTTTTTTTTTTTTGGAAAACATTTGAAAGGAGAGAATATGAGAAAGATGTCTACCTCTTTTTATTGACAATGGAAAGGTGTTTGACTGTGTGGATCACAACAAATAGTGGACAACACTGCAAAGAATGGAAATTCCAGAACAGTTCATTGTGCTCATGCAGAGGCAATAATTCAAGCAGAATAAACAGATACTGGTGGTGGTGGTGTGCCATGGAGTTGGTTCCGACTCATAGAAATCCAGCACCGCACATGATTTCTGAGGCTGTAAATCTTTATGGGAGCAGAAAGCCTCATCTTTCTCCTATGGAACAGCTGGTAGCTTCGAACTGCTGACCTTGAGGTTAGCAGCCTGAGTTGTAACCACTACACTCCCTGGTTTAAAATTAGGAAAATTATACAGTAGGGTTGTATTCTTTCACTATACTTTTTTCAATCTGCATACTGAGCAAATAATTTGAGAAGCTGGACTTTATGAAGAGAGAGTAGCATTGGATTTGGAGGGAGACTCATTAACAACCTGTGATATTCATTTGATACAACCTTGCTTGCTGAAAATGAAGAGAACTTGAGACACTGATGAAGATCAAAGACTACAAGCTTCTGTATGGATCATAACTCAGTAAAATGAAAACAAAAATCCTTACAACTGGAGCAGTAAGTAATTTCATGATAAGCAGAGAACATATTGAAGTTATTAAGGATTTCATTTTATTTGAATATATAATCATCACTCATGGTAACATAAATCAGGACATCAAGTGACATGTTACATGGGGAAAATCTGTAGCAAAATACCTCTTTCAAGTGTTTAAAATAAAAAATGTCACTTTGAAAATTAAGATGAACTTGACCCAAACCATGGTCTTTTCAGTCACCTCATATGCATATGAAAGCTGGACAATGGCTAAGAAAGACCAAAGAACTGATGCCTTTGAATTATGGTGTTAGCAAGAATATTAAATATACCATGGGTTGCCAGAAGAATGAACATCTCTGTGTTGGAAGAGGGGTAATCAGAATGCTCCTTAGAAGAGAGGATGGCAAATCTTTGTCTCTGTACTTTGGACTTGTTACCAGAAGGGACAACATCATGCTAGAGTAGATAGTCAGTAAAAAATGAGAAGGCTCTCAAAGAAATGGATTGACAAAATGGTTGCAACAATGGGATCAACTGTAGGAATGATTGTGAGGATGGCTCTGGATGGAAGGTATTGATAGTTTTACTCTGTTATACATAGGTGTGCTATGAGTAAGAACTGGCTGGATAGCACTAAGTTATAACAAATGTTTGCATAGGAGGTAGTCGTTGTTTGGTTGTAGAATTCTGGTCTTCCTTGTGGGAGACCTGGGTTTGATTTATGACCAGTGCACTTCATATGCAGCTACCACTGCCACCTGTCTGTCAATGGAGACTTGAATAGTGCTATGATGTTGAACAGGTTTCAGTGAAATAGAAACACTAGAAAGAAATATCTGGAGACCTAATGCTGAAATCAGTCCAAAAAACCCCTATGGATCACAACAGATCAATCAGTATCCCATCATTGGGATGGCACAGAACTGGGCTTTGTTTTGTTCTATTTTGCATGGGATCTTCATGAATTGGGAACCAGCTTCATGGTAGTTAAATAACAAAATGTTTGCTTAAATGTTCAAAATAAATTGAGATTTTAAGCCCTGTTGGATTTACTTGAATTTAATGGGGGAGAAGTTGCTGGTGAAATGTTGACACATGGGAAAAGCAATGCAGTCAGTGGAGGCATTTACAAAAGGTGATCAAAATATAGTGTTACTTATTAACAGTAAATTCTAGCTTGTTATACTCTTGCAAGTATCTTTATTCATGTTATTTCCCTGTGTCCTTTGAACAATGCTATAACAGGTACTATTGTGTCATACAACAGTTTAGAAAACAAAAGTATAGAGCAGTTAAGAGACAAGACAGTTTGTAAGTAGAGAAGCTGGAATTTGAACCTACGGACCTGGCTCTGAGCCCAGGATCTTAAACACTGTGCTTTGTCATAGAGGTGTATAGTTATATTCTGATTTAGTGATTCAGTCTCTTTATCTGACTATATAAAATAATGCACTTTTAGAAATTATATATTCTTTTCCTGGATATAGGAATCCTAGTTACTTAATGGATACACTCAAATGGGAAATGGTGCCCTGTTAACCAGATGTTGGCTAAATTTTTTGAGAGCTTCAATTCATGTTGAGTTGGATCCTATGTGTCAAAATCTATTAATTTCAAACTCTCATTTTGTATTCCAAACATGCTAATATTTGACATTAAATAATTATGGGTGACCTCAAAAGTTAAAATGTTCTTATTGTTGTTGTTATGTGCCATGGAGTCGGTTCCGACTCATAGTGACCCTGTACAGGGTTTCCAAGGCTGTAAATCTTTATGGAGCAGAAAGCCTCATCTTTCTCCCGTGGAGCAGCTGGTAGTTTCAAACTGCTGACCTTGTGGTTCGCAGCCTGATTCGTAACCACTACGCTACCAGGGCTCCTTATACAGGTAGACAAATCATGTGGAAATAAGCTTTACAAACTTCCTTTGACTCTGTTAAAATCTTAATACTCTAGAAAATATATGAATCCCTGAAAAGAATGCTAGTCCCTAAAAACTACTTTTAATTTTCTTTCATTAAGTTTTTCTGTATTCTTTTGTATATATTAAGATGAACAGACTACTGAGATGAAACTAGTCATCAAGAGCTGAACTCATAGCAAAGTAATTGGCAGATGTATGAAAAGATAAAAAGCAACTGCAACAATTTAAGCTCCGGACCACAGGGTCAATTTGAACTGCAATGTTGGCAGTTCAAACTATACAAGCTTGCTATGAGTAGGAACTGACTTTTTGGCACTCAACAACAACAATTATTGAAGTGAGTCCTAGTGTGTCACTGTAGAATAAGCATTGGACTACTCACCATTAGATTTGCAGCTCAAATCTGCCATCTGCTCTTCAGAAACTGTATACAGGGTTGCTATGAGTCAGAACTCACCACTTGTCTGTCAGTTTGTTGTACTTTGGTGGCTTGTATGGTGCTCTGATGCTGGAAGCTATGTCATAGTATTTTAAATACTAACAAGGTCACCCACAATGGACAGGTTTCAGCTGAGATTCCTGACACACTAGGAAGAAGGAGAGACAGACTACTTTAGAATATTTAGTCACTGAAAACTTTATGAATAATAGTAGAACACTGTTAGCACCAGAATATTGAAACATGATGAAGAGCCCCAGAATATTATCAGACACAGTACTAGAAGATGAGCCTCTCATAATTCAAGGCACTCAAAATGCCACTGGGGAAGAGCTGCCTCCTCAAAGTAGAGTTGAACATGATGATGCAAATGGAGTAAAGCCTTTGGGAACTTCATTTGCTGATGGGGCGATTATGGAAGTGTGGAGCATGGAAAACTCCAGCAGCTGGAGATGCAGACCAAGAGACTGCAGAAGGGCATGAAGAAGAGCACGGATGCTGAACTAGCCATGTCGAAATCTGCCATGAAGATATCTTTGGACTTACTCTCCAATCCCTTCTGTGAACAAGACCAGGAATTCTTGAATATGGTGACAGTCCTGGACACTACCATGAAGCGGATGGATGCCTTCAACCAGGAAAAGATAAATCAGATCCAAAAGACTGTGATTGAACCCTTAAAAAATTTTGGCAGTGTCTTCCTGAGCCTCAACATGGCGGTGAAATGGCTGGAACAGACCTTACAGGACTGTAGGAGATTACAAACCAAGATGGAAGAGTATAAGGAAAGCGAGAAGACAAGGGCAGTGCTGGCCAATCTCCACCAGGCCCGGTGAGAGCTACAGCCTGTGAAGGATGACTTTGAAGCCAAAACCAAGCAGCTCCTAGATGAAATGCCTCCATTCTACAATAGCCGACACAACTACTTCCAGCCTTGATTTAAGTCCCTAATCCAAGTCCAGGTTGTGTACTGTTCAGAAATGCAGAAGATCTTTGGAGACCTAACCCAGCAGCTCAACCAGTCAGGCCACAGTGATGAGCAGTGGAAATGGGAGAAAGAGGCCAGATGGAGCGAATTCAGAGCTTCTCTATTGTGGCTGATGACTGAATTCTGACCTCCTTCCAAAGACTACTAAGACACTAATCACCTTTTTAGCTTAGTCTCATGTTCCTCCCAGTCTTCTGCCTAGCAAAAGGCCCTCTCCTGGGACAAAATGGCCAACAGCAGGTTGGGGAGCTACCTCACCAGCCCTTGGAAATGATTGAGCCTTCATTTCCTTGAACTCTTAAGTTGTTGTCTCCCCACTCAATAAAAAGCAGTCAGACATAAGGTAAGTGGTGTAGAAACCCCCCAGGGCCATAGCCAGTTTGAGCCCTTTAAATGATATACTTTGCTGGAAATGACAGATTGAGGAGATGAGGAGGCCCAAGAGCTTAACAGAAAATTTCAAAGATCAGCTCAAGAAGATAAAGGCAAACAGTACAACAAAATGTGCAAATATGTGGAATCAGAAAACAAAAAAGGAAGAACACACTTAGCATTTCTCAAGCTGGGGGAACTGAAGAAAAAATTCAAGCCTCGGCTTTTGTTATTGAAAGATTCTCTGGACAAATTGAATGCTGCAGAAAGCACCAAGAGAAGATGGAAGGAATACACAGAGTTACTGTACCAAAAGGAAATGGTTAATGTTCAACCATTTCAAGAGGTAGCATATGATCAAGAGCCAATGATACCAAAGGAAGAAGTCCAAGGTGCATTGAAGGAATTGGCAAAGAACAAGGCACCAGGAATTGATGGAATAAAAATTGAAATCTGTCAAGAAAGTGAGGCGGCACAGGAGGCACTCACTCATCTCTGCCAAGAAATTTGGAAGACAACTAAGTGGCTGACTAATTGGAAGAGATCCATATTTGTGCCAATTCCAAAGAGAGGTGACCCAACAGAATGCGGACATCATCGGACAATCTTTGATATCCCATGAGAGTAAAGTTTTGCTAAATGTAATACAGAAATGGCAACATTCATACAGAGAGAACAATCAGACAGAGAACTTCCAGAGGTTCAAGCCAGATACAGAAGAGGCCGTGGAATGAAAGATATCATTGTTGATGTCTGATGGATCTTGGCTAAAAGCAGAGAATATCAGAAAGATGTTTACCTGTGCTTTATTGATTATGCAAAGGCTTTCAGTTGTGTGGATCATGACAAGCTATGGACAACATTCCATAGTATGAGTATTCCTGAACACTTAATTGTGCTCATGAGGAATCTGTACTTGGACCAAGAGGCCATTGTTTGAACAGAACATGGGAACACTGAATGTTTTAAAATTAAGAAAGGTGTGCAACAAGATTTTTTTTTCACCATATTTATTCAACCTGTATACTAAGCAAATCATCCAAGAAGCTGGGTTCTGTGAAGAAAAATGTGGCATCAGGATTGAAGAAAGACTCATTAAGAACCTGTAATATGCAGATGATACAACCTTGCTTGCTGAAAGTGAAGAGGACTTAAAACATTTACTGATGAAGATCAAAGAGC
>NW_006408600.1:9163626-9180727 GCF_000296735.1 Chrysochloris asiatica
GTGGCCTCATTTGTTACACTCGGCCCTAGCGGGCCTCGAACCTCTGATTAGTCTTACACGGTCTGCAACACTGACCCAAGCCATGGTATTTTCAGTAACCTCATATGCATGCAAAAGCTGGACAGTGAATAAGGAAGACAGTAAATAGAAGAATTGATGCCTTTGAGTTATGGTGTTGGCGGAGAATATTGAAAGTGCCATGGGCTGCCAAAAGATGTATTTTGGAGGAAGTGCAGCCAGAGTGCTCCTTGGAGGCCAAGATGGCCAAACTTTGTCTCTTATACTCTAGATATATTGTTAGGAGACACCAGTTGCTGAAGAAGGATATCATATTTGGTAAGGTGGAAGGTCAGAGAAAAAGAGGAAGACCCCAACGAGATGGATTGGTCAAGTGGCAGCATTAATGGACTCAAGCGTGGCAACAATAGTGAGATTGGCCCTGGACTGGGCATTGTTTTGTTCTGCTGTGCATAAGGTCGCTATGGGTTGGTACTGACTCAATGGCACCTAACAACAACAACAACTTGTTCCTCCCAGTCTTCTGCCTAGCAAAAGGCCCTCTCCTGGGACAAAATGGCCAACAGCAGGTTGGGGAGCTACCTCACCAGCCCTTGGAAATGATTGAGCCTTCATTTCCTTGAACTCTTAAGTTGTTGTCTCCCCACTCAATAAAAAGCAGTCAGACATAAGGTAAGCGGTGTAGAAACCCCCCAGGGCCATAGCCAGTTTGAGCCCTTTAAATGATATACTTTGCTGGAAATGACAGATTGAGGAGAAATGGCATCAAATTCATCATCAAAAAGCATATCAAGATATATCTATCCATTAGTTTACAAGGAAGACCAATTAATACAACTATTATTCACATTCATGGAGAAACTGCTAAAGCCAGTGAAGATGAAATTGAAGAATTCTACCAAGTTCTTCAGTATGAAATTGATCAAACATGCAATCAAGATGTATTGATCATTACTGGTGACTGGAATGCAAATGTTGGAACTAAAGTGGAAGGATCAGTAGTTGGTGCAGACCCAGGCAGTGTTTTGTTCTTTTGTGCATAGGATGACTATGAGTCGGTAGTAACTTGATGGCACCTAACAACAACAGCAACAGCAACAACAAGTCAGAACTGACTCAACTGCCCTTAACAACAACAATTATTTAAGGTAAGAAAGACATAGTTATCAACCAAGAAGTTTACTGTTTGCTATTAGGGGATCTACCACCATTTAAATTTGTATGTTGCTTATCAGTTGGAGCTTGTTTTTAAAGTACTTGATTACAATTTCTAGGAAATTTTGTCATTATTCTTTAGGTATTAGATTTTAGGCAAGAAACAAACATGAGATTCCATATTATTATTCTGTAGTATAGTTATTCAAGAAATTTCTCTGTAGCATCTAAAACAATTCCCTCTGGTTTCTTGAGGTTAATAGCAAGAGATTTCTCATAACGGAATCACTGCATCCATGAACAATTCTGCCATAGCTAATCATTACTTGTCGGAGCTGTGGGTATATAAAAATTACACCAGCAACTTGAATTTCAAACAGAATTAGAAGGAAAACATCTGCTAGAGAATTAGAGGAAACTTTTGCTCCAATGTTATCTGTTTAGAGTTATTTTTAAATTCTTGGGAAAGTAAGATAGGTAATATTGTCACCAATTCTCAAGACCAGAATTTCCTCTTATTTATGGGTAATTTAAAATTGTATTTCATCATCAGATTTCCTAGTGAGGAAATTGAAATTAGATTTCTGTGAAAAGCATGCTAAAAACACTTTAACTTTAAATACAAAATAAACTATTGTCAACTGGTTTTGCTACTTTCATAGTTTAATTTCTTACTTAGAGAAACTTTTGAAATTATGAGATCTATACTCTTCATCCTTATTTATTGGTGCTCCTTAATCCTATATAGCCTGAGTTTTCAATCAAACACTACCCAGGCAACAAATGGCATGAGAACCTAAACAAACAAACAAATAAACAATAACTTTTGTGGATATCATTTTTAACCTCCTTGGTTCTTAATTAAACCATTCCAGGCTTTTTTATCTCCACTTGGCCTTTTAGTGGCTCTTGATACTCTGACTTCTCAGATCCTTCTCTCCTCTGTTAATGTCCTGCATCTCTGTCTATGGCTTTCTCAAACTGCACCTCCAACTCTCTTTCACCTTTAGTTTGAATGTTAGTAGTCCCCAAATTCTATCTTCAAGACATCTACTCTTCCCACTTAATATATTTATTTTTTGCAAATGCCAATTGTTACTATGTTTTGAACTGTCACCATCATGATAATAATTTCCTGACCTATTTCAGCCCAGGCTCAAATCTTAACTGTCCCCATTTAATTTATTATGTCCCTTGGGCCTGAGAACTAAATGTGCTATCTAGTTTATGTTTCCTAAAGGATTAAATGGTTAACCATGACGTTAGCCTTAAACCTAGTTTTTATCGTACACACATGCCTTATTCTACTTATAAGTCACATGTCTTATTTATTCTACTCTAAGTATCTCCTCATCTGTGGTTTCCTCCTCCTCCCCATTATCATGGGTCGTCTTCCTTATTTACTTTTTTTTTTTTGGATGTACAACGAAGCACTCAGGAATATATAACCATTCAAACAACCAAAGAATACACCCCTCAAGCCTGCCCGCTGGCCCTCAGTACACAACCCTCCTGGCTGTCAGCACAGTCTCCCTCCCTGAATCCAGAGTCCCCATCCACTCCATCTCTCCCCATCATCATCTCTGCCTCCATCACTGGTGTCACTGCTTCTCTGGATAGGGTCTCACAATCCTCTCTTCTCCCTTGATGATCCCAGAGTCCTCTGCTCCTGAACTGAAAGACCAATCACTCCCCTTGTTTTGTTACAAAGCTTCTCCATTTACATTAGCAACACTCACAGTCAGTCCTGATTGCAGTTATTCACTATTGAACCACAAGAATCTTATCCCCAACTCCTTTCAGTCCCATCCAGACAGATTTGAAAACGCTCAGTGTTGATTCGACCTTCCACTGCACCCTCTGAAACTAGACTCCCTCTTGAAAGCTTGTAAGCCAGTCACTTCGTGTCTTTATAGCGCCCCACCCCCACCCCATTTTGGGTAGACAATGTCTAAGTTGCCCATCTCTGTCAACCTTGTGTACCAAGGGGATGGGAATGATCCTCGCTGTAAAGATTAGTTCCCTCTTTTGAGCTACTACATCCATGAGGATATGTCAAGTTCATCAAATTGTAGTGGATTACTCTTTTTTTCCTCCTCTTTCTTCCTCTAGTCGAGTTCTGATCATCCAGCCATTGAAGCCAGGTCAGATGGGTACTATTTGCAAGTATGGGTGTTCTTGTGTATTTCCCTTCACTTCATTTCAGCTGGACACTTCACTCTCCACTCTAGTCCTCTGTGGCCATGTCCCTGTCCCTGGGCTCAGGAGTCCCCAGGTCTAGCTATATTGCTTGCCAAACAGGCTCAGCCCAGGTTGACAGGCATCTATTGAACATGGTTGGACTTAGCTCACAACTTCATTGCTGTTTTTCCCCCACTTCCCCTTATTGGTAGACCAACGTGGTCAACAGCAAGACCACAGGCCTGCTCAGTGTATGCCCCTTGAGTCTCAGTCTTGGTAGGGGGTTTGTCCTGAGGGGACCAGACCACTTGCCTTGATTGCTCCCCTGTGAACAATTTGATTGTTCTTATAGTAGTCAATTAGAATGACATTATTGTTTTTTATTTTTCTTGCTGGTCTTTCTTGTCTTTTCAAGTGGAAATTTCCCACATCAGAAGATTCTGGGTAGGGATCAAGATTCCACCTATGGTCTTCTTCAATGCAAAGGCTCCATAGGAAGCCTCCTTCACTGGGCACATTCTAGCCCTATTTTAAGTATTCTAATTAATTATAGGCTGAAGATGGATTTACAAGCTTACTATGGTGATGTTTCTGGCTATTCCTTTCTCTCCCCCTCAAGTGTCTATTTTACAATAGTAGGTAAGGGAAACCAAGATTCAAAAGACAGCCAAGCATCTTAACATTATTTCCCCTTTTACCCATTCAAACCATGCCTCAATCCTTGTTTCCCAGAACCCTGTTGTTCCAAGGTTGAGCATACATCATTTACCTCTGTCACACTTAGCTCATGCAAACCTGCCTACTTTACTTTTACTATTTTAATTCTTCCTATTGATTTCTACTATGACCCTACTGTGTCTTCCAAATTACCAACAGACTGTTCATTCTTTCATGGGGGGATTGTTTTTTTTTTTAATGAGTACAGTAGTTTATCATGTGTCTGTGCTTTTGAATAAGTTTGAAATGTCTAATATGTCTGTAAGAGCAAAACTAAAGAGACCACCCAACCTACTTATATATTCTTAGAAGTTACACTGAAAAGTTAGTACTCAGCTTCAGGATTAAACTAGATTTTCTAAACCAGAGCCAATCACTTTGCAGGGGAATTTAGGAGGCAGGATTCTGAGAAATTTTCTGAAACACCAGAACTCTGCAGTTCAATTCAGTACAGATTTGCTGATCACCCAGCATGTGCCAGTCATTGAGCTATACTAAGAAGGTTAAAATAGTGAAGAAGATGATAGATATCACCCTTGCTGTTTATGAGTTTACAATCTTGTGTGAATGACATGCACCTAACAAGTGGAGAAGTGTTCATATTTGCAAAGGAAAAGTACACAAAAGATATAGTTAGTGGTTTAATTTATTTTAGGAAAAGCCTCCCTGGATATCTGACACTGGAATTTGAATACAAATACAGGTTTTGATGAAGCTTAAATGAAATACTTGACATTTGACCTACAATGAAGTTGTTTTAATGACGATTTTAGTAATTTCCAACAAATATCATTTACGTAGGTAGACTGATGGTGGATGGATAGATAGATAAATAATCGGTAGGTATGATTCCAGAAATCATACTACTTTTCTATTTTTAATCCTTCCATAATGTGTTATAACAGCATTTGACAATATTCCCTCTGTCATAGATCCCACAAATCTTTTAATATATAAATGCCTATTTCTTTGCCTTGAATTCTAGAATTCATTTATAATTTATATTCCATTATCTTGATGCCACATATATTCTCTATTTATTTTAGCCGTTCTATTTTTTACTTTTTTCCCCCCAAAATTTCTTCCAAAGTGTTGTGTCTTATCCCCTCATTGGTTTTATTTCCTTCCAGTATCAGTTTTCTCTTGTATGAAAGATATCTGAGTGAGTTGAGTTTCTGAGTACTCTAAGCTTGGTATTTTTTTCCCCTGACTTCCTGATAGATACAATTTCTAAAACATTTAATAGTGCAACTATGGTGTTATTTTATTCAATATGGCTTCTCCTGTATCTGATTGCTTAATACAACTGTATCAGTCTATGTAGATATGTATGTAAGCACAAACACATGTATTTTCCTATATTGTTGTTGTTGTGTGCCATTGAGTTAGTTCTGACTCATAGTGACCCTGTATAGGGTTTTTGAGAGTGGCTGATGGATTTGAACCTCCAGCTTTGTGGTTAGTAGTCTAGTGCTTACTCTGTAGCCCTCACTAGAGATCATTGTCAAAAACACTATAAATACATTGCTAACTTATCTAAGTCATATTTTTTTTTTCAATAGTCATAAGAATCATATTAAATATCTGGTTTCTTTTTGAAGATCTCATGACAATCTGACTAATGTTCAAGATGATAGAGCAGTTCATACAGGGAAAGCTAACTAGCAAAGTATACATGAACTTTGAAATAAACTGAGCCCCAAGTATACAAATTGCCTGGTGTGATACAGTAGGATCAACACTGGATTGGTAATCACAAGGTTTGTGATTCAAACCCACCTTGAGGTTTGAAGCATGTTCCTTGGAGATGCTATATAAGGTCACTATGAGCAAAAACTGACTCTAAGGCAATTAACAACAAAAAATATTTCATATAATTTCACATTCATACTTTAGAAATTATATAAAGCAGGGCTATATATTAAAGTTTTGGACATATTGTCCAGAGGGAAGTCACTGGAGAAGGATGTCATGCTGGGTAAGGTGGAGGGTCTGAGAAAAAGAGGAAGACCCCCAACGAGATGGCTCGGCCAGGTGGCATCACTGATGGCGTCAAGTGTGGCAGCGGTGGTGAGGTTGGCCCAGGATCAGACATTGTTTCGGTCTGCTGTGCATGGGGTCGCTATGAGTTGTTTCCGACTCGATGGCACCTGAAAACAACAACAACATATATTAAAGTGGCAGTTTTGTGTTCCAGTTAATGATCAACAGGACTGAGACTAGGCAAATTTTGAAATATAAATTATCTGTTGTCTGCTCTTTAGACTTCTCCTATGCCATTTTTTTCACTTCACTTTTGAGCTTTTTCCTTTTAAAATAAATAATTAGTAGTATTTAGACTAAAGCATAATGACCCAAAAATTACTTTATTGAATATATATATTTTAAAGTTTTTATATCTAGTTATGATAGCAAAGAAATTGTTTGCAATGGAAAGAAGTGAATAGACTGATTGAATGCAGGTAGGTGATGGAAAGCAATGCAGAGGTGACCCTTAAATTATATTAGGCTTACTTGACTATTTCTAAAGGTAAAGCTGGTTTAATACTCTGGGATGATCCAGGGAAAAATCAAAAGATGAAGTTTAGTATAAGAAATGTGACTGAGGATAAAGAACATAAATTTCTAGTTCTTTCGTTGGCATGATTGTCTGAATATTTTTTAACAGTTCAGCATCCCTGTACACACACAAGAAGAATGAAAATTATAGTCCATAGTGATATTTCATGTTTGAATGATAAGTAAAATGGAATGAAAGAATCCCACATAGTTCAGTTGGGCTACACAGGGAATACTTCAGATGATTCACCATGAGATCTAATGTGTTTGGGAAAGGAGCAACCAAAATAGGTTGGGATGGGTTGTTAGTTGCTGTTGTTGATTCCTTCCATACGTAAATTAGATATGAAATGACTAGTGGATTGACTGAGTGAGAGAACATGTGTGAATAACAATATCTTAAGGGATGAAAGTTGACTTCATGTCACATCTGAATCAAGAGCCAAGTTTGTATCAGACTTTGTACTGCAGAGATGCTTGGATTATCTAGAAGTATGTGAAAATATGTCTCTCAAGATATATCTGGCAAAATTCAGAACAGCAGTGAAAGCACTGATTCCAGCAAGGTTATCAAATTATGTATTCCAAGAAATTATATTGCTACTTACTTATATTTTCTAAGATGTCATAATTGTTTGAGAATTCTGAAATAATATGTCACCTACAACTATGTCAATTCTTCTGTATTTGTAAATATTCCTGAGAATGCACTCACTCTGCATGTTTATATTTTACACCCTCCAAATCTTTTTCATTGTACTCTGAAATATGTTAATAAAACATTCAGCTTTTATGATATTAAAAAATCTTATCAATTTTCAGCATCATTCTTGATTTTTATGTAATTGCTAAAATCAACAAAATAATATTAATTAACCTTAAAAGGCAGAAGAGGAAACAGCTGTTGAACTATACCTGTGAAAGTGAGTCAAAAATTATCTACACTCTGGTTATATTAAAATGCTTGTCCATGTCCTCAGCTGATGACAACATGAAGAATACATGTAAAATGATTCTGTCAGATAGTCAAATGACAGTGGATTATGTGGCAAATCATTTGCAAATCAGCCATGGCTCTGCCTATGAAATAATCCAGAACAGATTTGGGTTTTGAAAAGTTCATATGAGATGAGTACTGAAACAACTCATGGAAGAGGATAAACAGAAGCATTTGGATATGTGCAAACAAAATTTGGACCAATACTTGAAGGAGGAAGGTAAAGATTTCTTTAAAGAAAAATCGTTACTGGTGGTGAGACATGGATTCATCACTATGATCCTGAGAGTAAATTGCAGAGTATGAAATGGAAGCACTCTCAGTTGCTGACCAAGAAGAAGCTAAAAAGTCAACCATCAGCTGGAAAACTTATGCTTACAGTTTTCTGGGAATTTCAAGGGTTAGTATTGGAACACTACCAGCAAAAAGTTTAACAATCAACAGTGCTTGTTAAAGTAAGATGCTCACTGAAGTGCTGAAGCCTAAATTTGGGATTAAATGCAGAGGACAGCAAGGGCATTATGCCTATCCAGATGCATTATGATCTTGCATGACATTGCATAGCCACACATCTCTGCCCACATTGTTGACAGTCGGCAAAAACTTCATTTTGAGGTGTTAAAGCATCTTCCCTGTAGTCCTGATCTTATACCATCAGACTTTCACCTACTTGGTCCCCAGAAAGCAGCCCTTTGAGGATGAAGACTCGCCTTTGATGAACAAATGTAGATTGCAGTGCATTCATAGCTGCCAGCTCTGCTTAAAACATTTTTAAATAAGGGAGTATGAAAGCTTGTTGACAGATGGACAAAGTGTATTGATAAGTAAGGAGATTATGTAGAAAAATGATGTATTTGTTCTTTCTAAACTTTGATTAAAGTAAAATCTACAGCCAGAGTGCGAATAATTTTTGACTCATCTGCATAATAAGAGTGCACTCACTACTCCTAGGAAACCCTATACAGGGTCGCTGTGAGTCAGAACTGACTCGACCACACTTGGATTATTAGTCATTGTGCAAGTCACAGAGCAAATATTCTCAATTTCAACTTTATAGAACCTTGTTAGAAATCATAAGCTTCTCACAAAATTTATGAGCTAATATAGTAAATGATGTAGATTGTTGTTGTTGTTGTTAGGTGCCTTTGAGTCAGTACTGACTCACAGCGACCTTATGCAGAGCAGAATGAAACACTGCCTGATCCTGAGCCAACCTCACTACTGTTGCCATGCTTGAGTCCATCGATGCTGCCACTTGGCCAATCCATCTCGTTGGAGGTCTTCCTCTTTTTCTTTGACATGATATCTTTGCTCCAAGGAGCACTCTTGCTGCACTTTTTTTCAAAATGGATATATTGGTTCTTTTGGCAGCCCATGGCACTTTCAGTATTCTCCTCCAACATAACTCAAAAGCATCAACTCTTCTACAGTCTTCTTTATTCACTGTTCAGCTTTTACATGCATATGAGGTTATTGAAAATATCATGGCTTGGGTCAGGCTCACCTTAGTCCTCAAACTGACATCTTTGCTCTTTAACACTCTAAAAAGGTCTTGTGCAGCAGATTTGCCTAATGCAATACATCATTTGATTTCTTGACTGCTGCTTCTGTGAGTGTTGATAGTTGATCCAAGAAGAATGAAGTCCTTGACAACTTCAGTCTTTTCTTTGTTGATAACAATGTTGTTTATTGGTCCAGTGGTAAGGATTTTTGTTTTCTTTACATTGAGATGTAATCCATACTGAAGGCTGTTGATACAAACTATTATGTATATGAAATAGATGTTGTTGGTGTTGTCAGGTGCCATCGAGTCGGAACCGACTCATAGTGACCCCATTCACAGCAGAACGAAACTATGTCCGATTCTGGGCCATCCTCACTACCGCTGCCACACTTGAGTCCATCAATGATGCCACCTGGCCAATCCATCTCGTTAGGGGTCTTCCTCTTTTTCTCTGACCCTCCAGCTTACCCAGCATGACATCCTTCTCCAACGACTGTTCCCTCCTGACAATATGTCCAAAGTATGAGAGACGAAGCTTAGCCATCTTGGCCTCCAAGGAGCACTCTGGCTGTACTTCTTCCAAAACAGATCTATTGGTTCTTTTGGCAGCCCATGGCACTTTGAGTATTCTCCTCCAACACCACAACTCAAAGGCATCAATTCTTCTATGAGCCAGAACTGACTCCACAGCACTTAATAACAACAGAAAACTTTTGCTATCATTTCTAGCTTTTGAAGTTCATTGGCATGATGATGATGATACAGTGAAACCTGTGAGAGCAGGAAATCATCGGCCTGCCTTGCTTCACAAGTTCTCAGCCTTTGACAGAGTGCAGTCTTAACACTTTTGCCACTCATTTTAGTGGAAAATATTTTTAAGTTCCCTTCCTTGACAGGTTTCTACTTTGTAAATCTTCTGGTTTTCATAGTTATTACTGTAATAGCATTGTTAAAAATGAAACAATATTCTCTAAAATGAGTACAATAAAAACAAACTTCTAGCACTTCCTATACAAAAGCAGTCATTATTAATCCAGCCTTTGTCTACAAACATTAGGTATTTTGTTAACATCCATACATTTAGTTTGAGGCCCAAGGCTAGTGATACCCATGGTGTTTTATGACTGGTTAAATGCATCATAATAGCCAAACCAGTTTATATCGGTAGGTGCAGTACTGAATAATTTAAATTCTCTAATAGTCGGTTTCTACCACTTTCTTGCCCCTTCCATTTCCCCATGACATTTTTGAAATGCAAGAGAAAAGATACTTAAAAATTTATATTTTAACTAAAATATTTGGACAGTTACTTGACATAAGTATCTTTCTTAAGTGGATTATAAAATTAAACCCAACTAATTAAAAAAAAAAGTATCATCTTTTAGGAAGACTTGGTGACTCTATAAAAATTAAATCCTTGAAGCAATAGTAGCAAGGTCTCTGTCTCCCCTGATTTATTTATATAGATGGTCATCTGAACAGAGGCTGTATTAGTCTTTTAAAAGACACTGCTTTTTGTAGTGTTATGTTTTGATAAACTTTTACTATTGAGCTATATGTATTAAAATCTAAATGACAATTAAATCCCAACTGTAGACTGTTTTTTCCAGATTACGACTTCATAATTTTTCTTCTACGTGATCAGTGTTGTTGTTGTTAGGTGCCATCAAGTCAGTAATGACTCATAACGACACTATACACAACAATAAAACACTGCCCGATTCTGTGCCAACTTCATAATCATTGCTACATCTGAGCGCATCGCTGCTGCCACTGTGCCAATCCATCTTGCTGGGGGTCTTCCTCTTTTTATCCAACCATCCATTTTACCAAACATGGTACTGGCCCTGCAGATATTGGTTCTCCAGGTGCCTCCAGATGATATATGTCTGAAGTATGAGAGAGGGATTCTGGCCATCCTGGCTTCCAGGGAGCATTTTACCTATACTTCTTGGAACACAGATTAGTTTGTTCTTTTGGCAGTCCTTGATACTCCTCTGACACCATAATTCAAAGTCATCAATTCTTCTGTGGTCATCCTTATTCACTGTCGAACTTTCGCTTATTGAAAATACCATGGCTCAGGTCAGGCACACCCTACCCCTCAAACTGACATCTTTGCTCTTCACCACTTTATATAAGTCTTGTGAAGCAGACTTGCCTAATGAAATAGGTCATGTAACTAGTTGTTGTTGTTGTTATGTGTTGTTGAGTTGGTTCCAACTCTTAGCGACCCTGTATAGGGTGGCTGAGGAGTGACTTGTGAGCTTGAACTGCCAACCTTGTGGTTCAAACTGACTTTGCAGCCCAGCGCATTAACCCACAGCACCACACCAGGACTCCAGTAGTTATCAAAAATACTACATTCATCAAAAAATTTTCAACATGTAAATATTCAGTTATAAATATATGTATAAATATGTGTTAGTTGCTGAAAGAAATTCTAAGAAGGATAAGACCAGAATCTTACTCTCAAGGACTTACAATCTAGGTGGGACTAAGGAGGATGAACCAATTGAATAGATACTCTAATATCATAGATAATGTCATATCATCCATACAGATATAAAATGACTTGTAGGTAATGAACATTATGACTGAAAGGATAGTGTGATTGTTCATGATGGAAAGTTCAAGAGGAATAGTAAAATAGAGGTGGTATTTGAGTTGAACTCTTAAGAGAGGTGGAATTTCGGTGATGAAGATGGAGAGGACAAAACAGATAATTTAAACAGAGACTGGAATATGGGTGATGGCAGCACAGTAGAAAAAGGTGGCAGGGGAAGGTGATTATAGAAAGTGTATAGTTAAGTGTGGCAATGTAGGATAAGCACAGAACCTTAAAGTCAGATTGAACCACAAAGTTGGTTGTTCAAATCCATTAGCCACTCCTTGGATACCGTAGACAGGATTGCAATGAGTCGAACAGACACACTGACACTTAACAACAATGACATAGCAAATAGAAAGTCTGTGGGTGGAGCCAATGATTGCGTGACTGCTAACCAAAAGATAGGTTTAGGGAAAAAGACCTGGTGATCTACTTCTGAAAAACCACCCATTAAAAATATAATGGAAGGCACTCAAAATACAAATGCAAATGAACTGCCTCCTCAAAGTAGTTGATCAAGATGATGTGAATAGTGCAAAGCCTTCTGGACCTTTATTTGATGATGGGGCACAAGTCAGAATGAAGAGAAACAACTGAGAATATTTATTAATCATCAGAACATGAAATGTACAAAATATGATTAGGAAAACTGGAATTGTCAAAAATAAAATGGAATGCATAAACATTCATCTCTTAGGCATTAGCTGAAATAGACTGGTATTGGCCATATTGAAACTGACAATCACATGGGTTACTATGCTGGGAATGGCAAATTGAGAGGAATAGCATGGCATTCATCAGCAAGAAGAGCATTTCAAGATCTGTAGAAGTACAATGCTGTCTGTGATAGGATAATGTCCATGAGCCTACAAGGAAGCCCAGTTAATACCACTATTATTCAAATTTATACACCAGCCACTAAAGCCAGTAATGATAATATTGAAGAATTCTACCAAATTCTTCAGTTTGAAATTGATCACACATGCAATCAAGATGGATTGCTAATTAATGACATTTGGAATGTGAAGGTTAGAAACAAGGAGGAAGGGTCAATCATTCAAAAAAATGACTTTGGTGTTAGAAACAAGCTTGGATGTTTTTTTGTTTGTTTGTTTTTTTTTTTTTTTTTTGGTCAGTGCTTTATTTAATCAATGCTCTAATAGATGACTCATATCAGGGGCTTCAAACACAGCTCTTCCCACATCTTGAAACTCAGAATCCAGGTTGTGCCATCCTTGAGTTAGCTTCTTGAATACTTCAAAGCATAATTGTGAAGATTTTTGTCCACACAGACACACATGTCCTCCTGCCACAGGCTGCCACACTCACCTAAGTGCTTCCTTCCACCCAGCTTGTTTATGTGCACATGTGTGTGAAGACATTGTCTGTCTATCCATCCATCCCCTTATATGACAGAAGCAAGGTCTGGCCAGCCAGGCCCTGGGTTCACAGTAGTGGGGGCTGGGCTTTAAAGGCTGGCTCAGTGGGGTGGTGGGGGGGAGAAGGGGGAAGGGACCCCCTAGGATATCAACATCCTTTTCAGAGGCAACAGAAGGTGGAGATAAATGGGTCATTAATATTTGTGTCTCTAAAACCCCCGGCCAGTTAGAGAGGGCTTACACCTCAGCCTGAGATGGGCACACACACACACACACACACACACACACACGCAGAAAAAAATACAAACAAATCAAGCCAAGTAACACTGAAAAGGAGACAGTAAGAACTTGTTTATGCTGTAGGTGTATGTGTGTGGAGGGACAGGAAGAAGGTAAAAAGAAGGGAAATGGAGGAAACAGCCCAGGATTCCTGAGGAGGGGAGGCATGCAGGGGCTAGAATGCTTACTCCCTGTGGAGGGCAGAGAGTTCAGCTCTGGCCTGGCCTGGGAGGCTCAGGAAGACAGTGGCGGCTCTCCCCTATTCTCATCTAACATACAAACAAAGCCCCAAGAAAGAAGGGGGCTTTTCTGGACAAGGAAGACAAAGGGTTAATTCAAAATAGGAAGAACACAAGCAGAAAGTCTCCTGTTGAACACAAAATACTTCCTTTGAGCTGATCTAACCCAAATCAATCCAGCAGGCTGAAATCTTCTACAGAGGTTGGAGTGGGGGCAAGAAAGGGAAAATGATTGAACTCAGACTAGGAGGACAGGGCTGAGGGCAGGGTCTCCAACTGGCCCCCAGCCCTAAAGGCCCACTGGTTGTCTCCAGGCAGGCGGACCCTCACTGATCCTGCAACCGGCTACAGAGCTCCCTCTGGCTCCTGTCCCCAGGCCAGCTTCGGGTCTTAAGGCTCATCCTTGAAGGCCTCTTGGTTCATGGGCCGGTAGTCCTGGGGCTCACAGAAGTTTGGGTGCTGTGGGAAGAACTCCATGTAGCTGCCTTTGAGGATACACATCTCGGGTTAGTGGAGACTGGGATAGTCCTTAGTAGCATGGTCTTGTTCCCGGGTGAATCGGCACATGTGGGGCCCGCGCTCAAATGAAAATTCACAATGGAAGATGAGGAGGATTCTCTTGTCCACACTGCAAGCTGTGATGGAACTCTGCAGCAGGAAGTTCTCGGCATCCCGTTCCAGGGGGGAGGTTTATGGTTGTCTTGATATTACCACCTTCATATTCATAGGGGTATCTGCAGTCCACAATCACAAACCTCTCCACGATGTTGCTAAACTTGCCCAAGAGCAGGGCCACCATCGTTTCTGGTGAGATGTACTTGAGGTCTTGATGTTTTCCATCTACAGTATGCAGGAGGAAAGCCTTGGAGTAGTCTCAAATCAGCTCCCGAAGATCACTGTCCAGGATGTTTTCAATCTCATCAGGACACAGGGACTTGGAGCGGAGGACGAGGGCTTTGGGTTCCTCTGGTTTCAGCTCCTCCTCTGGCGGGGTCACACTCTTCCTCCGCTTGTTCTGTATAGGAATGTCCTTGTCCTACAGTCGCTCCAGCCTCTTGAGGATGGGCCGGATGGCACTGCACGGCATGCACGGAGAGAGGAACAGTCGATGGTACTTGGCTGTACACGATAGAATTTTGTACACAACGACTTTTTTTTTTTATTGCAAATACCTTTTTAAAACAACATAAAAGATGACTATGCACATGGACTTCACCAGATAGAACACACAGAAATCAAATTGATTACTGTGGAAAGAGATACTGGGAAAGTTCCATATCATCAGCCAAAACCATGACAGGGGCACACTGTGGAATAGACCATCAACTGCTCACATGTGAGTTCAGGCTGAAGAAAATTAAAACAAGTCTGCAAGAGTCAATATATGACCCTGAACATATCCCATCTGAATTTGGAGATCATCTGAAGAAAATATTTGAGGCATTAGACACTAAAGCCAAAAACCAGAAAAGTTGTGTGATGACATCAAGATCATCTTAGAAAAGAAAGCAAAAGGCCTTTAAGAAGACAAGAAAGAAGGAAAGAACCAAAATGGAGGTTCACAGAGTCTCTGAAACCTGTTTTCCAGCATAGAGTTGCTAAATAAATGGAAGAAATGAAGAGATAAAAGAGCTGAATAGAAACTTTCAAAGGGCAGCTTGAGAAGACAAAATCAAACATCATAAAGATGTTTCCATGTGCTGTGTTGACTACACAAAAGGTTTCAATTCTGTGCATCATGACAAGCTATGGACAACATAGCAGAGAATGAGTATTCTGAAACTCTTAATTGTGTTTATGAAGAATTTGTACATAGATGAAAAGACAAGTTGTCTACACAGAACAAGGGGACACTGAATGGTTTACAGTGTGGAAAGGTGTGTGCCAGGGTTGTATTCTTTAACCATACTTATTCAATCTGTATTCTGAGCAAATATTTAAGAAGGTGTATTATATGAAGAAAAACATGGCATTAGGATTGGAGGAAGACTAATTAATAACCTGCAATATGCAGATGATTCAACCTTGCTTGCTGAAAGCAAAAACGACTTAAAATACTTACTATGTAGATCAAAGACCACAGTCTTCGGTATTGATTGCACCTCAATGTAAGAAAAAAAAAATCCTCACCACTGGACCAATAAATAACATCAAGATAAGGTGAAGAAAAGATTGAAGTTATCAAAGACTTCATTTTGCCCTGATCAACGATCAACACTCATGGAAGAAGCAATTAAGAAATTAAACAATGTGTTGCATTAGGCAAATCTGCTGCACAAGACCTCTTTAATGTGTTCAAGAAAAAAGAGTTCATGTTCTGATTATTAGTGAATGTTTACAGAAACTTCTCCTCATTTTGAATTGTGCCCAATGCATTACTGCATTCACATCTTCATGGTTAACTCTACTTTGAGGAGGCAGCTCTTTCCCAGTAGCATTTTCAGTCCTTCCAACCTGAAGGATGCATCCTCCAGGATTGTTTCTGACAATGTTTTGGTGTTTCAATATTCAGTATTCTGATCCCACCTGACAGTGTTCCACTGCTAAACATAAGGTTTTCAGTGACATAATGATCAGAAGTCATCCATCTCTTCTTCTTCCTTGTGTGTTTTACTCTGGAAGCTCAGATGAGATCTGTCAACCAAGGGTGACACTGCTAGTACTTCAAATGCTAGTGGCTTAGCTTCTAGAATCACAGCAACTTACAAGTCATCACAGCAGAAAAAAACTGACAGTTGAATGGTGGACATCTTCATATTGCTTTTGTTATATTGTTATTAAGTACTTTTGCATCTATTCTGTCTCATAGCAACTCCTGTATAGGATTTAATGAAGGCTCCCTTGGTTCTAAATTGAGTGGAGAACAGACAGTTTAAGCTATCATTCTTATTAAAATACGTGACCCAGAATTTACCATATTGACTAATTGAGGATTATTTCCTGTTACTAACCTGTATCTTGAAGTCAAATACCTACATTCCTCCAGGAAAATACACTGCTATGTTTATAAGCACATTTCAGAACAATATTTCAAAGAAGCCCAGGGCCTGAATTTGGAATTGAAGATTTCATCCAGATTTTGTTAACTCTGAATTATATGGGATGTGCTTTATTTAGAATGTGACAATTAAATTTTTTCCTTTATTGAAGGGGAAAAAAAACACTCTAATAAGAACCATCTGTAAATTCACATTTTTATTCCCTCTGTGTTCATAAATTTTCTCTTCTGCTTTTTGCTTTAGTTTATGAGGAAGATATATCTCATGTATGAATCACAGCAAATTTTTTTTACTTCAATTGATGTTTTATCTCTCATTTCATCCATGACTTAATTTTCCCTTTATATTCTTTAAATTTAGTTTTTAAAAGTAATACTTTCTTTACTATCAACTTACAAATATGATCAGATTTCTCTTAGTCTTTAAAATTAATATTTATAAATTATACTATAGACTCTGTCTC
>NW_006408600.1:9188568-9196916 GCF_000296735.1 Chrysochloris asiatica
CTAGTTTGTATTTTTCCATTAATAATTCTCAGAATAAAATTCTCTTTTATTCTTTATTCCATAACAATTTCTTTCTTTCAGAGATTTTCATCTTTGCGTCACTTTCTGGTTCATCTTCTCGCTGCTGAGGAATAGACGTGGCTTATAACTATCACTTTTGCCCTTTTCTTCCTTCTGTCTTAATTTCTCCTTTGGAATCATGTTCTTTTATGATTTTACTTCTCAAATCTATACAAAAACTAAATTTTATTTCCTAGTGCTGGCATTCCTCCTGAAAATTACAGTTTTAACTGCCTTCTGCCATTTGGATGAAAAATATACTAAACTCATTATCTCCAAAATTGCACTTATAATCTTCCCCTTATCTACTCCCCAAACTTTTACATTATCATTTTTAAGTTTCTTTGGCATAAGACCCAGGAGTTATAGTTGACATTTCCAACTTCCTTTTCTGGAAATTAAAGCAATCCCACATTTTGCTTATTTTTCCTTCACAAGGATTCTTTAAGCCATGTTTTCTTCTCTTTTCATATTGAATTTCTCTAAAGGTCTTAAAGCTTTGTTTCAGTATCCTGTTCTGAAACACATTATAACTTGTATAAAATGAAACTATTAGATTGGAGAAGATTGTTGAAAACTTTCTAGATTATATGCTTAATAAGGGAGGAAATAGAGACCTAAAGGAAGGGAATTTCTCAAGGTCTGTTGTTTTAAGTGCCATCAACTCAGTTCCAACTCACAGTGACCCTTTATAGGGTTTCTAAGGAGTGGTTGTATTGTGGAGTCCATTCTTACTCATAGTGACCCTGCGCAGGGTTTCCGAGGCTGCAAATCTTTACAAGAGCAGAAAGTTTCATCTTTTTCCACGGAATGGCTTGTAGTTTTGAACTGCTGACTTTAAGGTTAGCAGCCCGATTCATAACCATTACACTACCAGAGCAGCAGCATCGATGGACTCAACATTGGCAACAGTAGTGAGGTTGGCCCAGGATCGGGCAGTGTTTCATTCTGCTGTGTATAAGGTCGCTATGAGTCGGTACTGACTCAATGGCACCTAACAACAACAAGAAGGAGAGGTTGGTGGGTATAAACGCTGACCTTGCAGTTCAGTGCTTATCTTACAGCACCACACTGGGACTCCTCTTTAGAAGTTCAATACTTTTTCTTTCAATCTCATCTTCTTTTCACTATGCCATCTACTTGTTTTTTAGTAGATCCCTATCTGCCATCAATTTCAGCACCAATAGTTTTGTTTTGTTCTGTAATAAACACAAATATAAATAATATTAAGATATTTGTGAACTACTATTTTGTCTTAAATGCAGAACTATTATTATATTTCAAGGAAATAATGTGAGGAAAAGAGCAATTAAGTTGGAAACATATTAAAACAAATCACAAAAGTTATGTTTATTAAATCAAATTCTTATTAGTGTAATGCTAGCTTGTCTGTTAATAATGTCCATAAAGGCCAGGATTTAAGAAATGCATATTAGCTGAGAACAAATTATGGACCCACCATCTAGCATGCTTATGCATTTTCAGCAGTACATATTTGCAGTGTTGCCAGAGATAAATATCTAATTTTGTATTTGTAACTATCTATTCTGATAATTAGGAGTCCTGGTGTGGTGCTTTGCGCTCATGCACCAGAACGCAAAGCTGTTTGAACTGCAAGGTCAGCGGCTCAAGCATAACAGATGCTCCTTGGAAACCCTATACAGGGTTGCTATGGGTCAGAATTGACTCTACGGCACTTAACAACAACAATTCTGATTATTGGAGTCTTGGTGTGGCACTGTGGGTTAATGCGTCAGTCTGCAAAGTCATTTGAACTGCAAGGTCAGTGGTTCAAGCTCAGCAGCTGCTCCTTGGAAACCCTATACAGGGTTGCTATGGGTTGGAATCGGCTCGATGGCACTTAATAACAAAAACAACATTCTGATAATTAATGCTGATGGTTTTCCATTAAGCCACTTGTAGCGAAATAAAGAAAATTGTACTATAGTGATGATATTAAAAAATATTTTTTCTTTTGTAAGTGTATGTAAAAGTACTATCTCAAAATAAATAGCATGCATAATGTTAGATTTTACAAAAAAAAAACTCTGGTTAAGTTACCAGGATACCTTTAAGTAAGTCCCAGTTACGACTACTTAGCCAAGTGACCTGGGCCAAGTCACAGAACATTTCATTGTTTCAGATTTCTCACCTGCAAACATAGAATTAGTAAAGCATTTCTGTTTTTCTCACAAAAGTGTTGAGAAAATGCAACAAAAAATAGTTTGAAAATGGCTTATGGATGCTAACTTACTTTAGTAATGGGAGTATCATTCCTACTAGACCATAGAAGATTAGCAACCAAGTTGAAATGTAATAAAATACACTGCAGGATAATGCACTAGACCTTAAGGTAAGTTTGAACTGCAGGGTTGGCTGTTCAAATCCATTAACTGCTCCTCGGAAACCTTATATAGTATAGGGTTGCTATAAATCAGACCTGATTTGATGACACTTAAACACAACAACAAAATTGATTAACTTTACTAATGGTAAATCGTAGTTAATGTTTCTTTTTAGAACTTCATCAAGATTTAGTTTGGATGGTTGTAATATGTTTGGGTAGACAAACCACCAACCATTTCATTCTGATCCTAGACTTGATTTTCTTTTGACATCTGTATTAAAACCCAATGTCCTGTAAATTTAATGGCTTCATTGTACGTTAACATTTTGTCAGTATGCCGGTACTTAAAATACCTTTACTGTTTTTCAATTTTCTTGGAATATCATTTCAAAACCCAGAAATTTTTACTACTAAGTGACTGTTGTTTGTTGTTGTTAAGTGCTGTCGAGTCGATTCTGTCTCATAGCAACCTGTAGAGGTGGGTTTGAGCCCCTGTGGTTAGTAGTCCAGATTTTAATCCTATAGCACCACATCAGGGATTCTTTATTCTAACATCATACTTTTTAAAAAAGAATTAAAGTATTAATTTTATTCAAAAGGTGAGCGCTGTTATTGTTGTTATTAAGTGCTGTTAAGGCACTCAAACTCATAACAATCCTTTGTAGGATTTCTAAGGAGTGGCTGGTCAATTTGATCTGCTGACCTTGTGGTTAGCAGTCCTTTACTTATCTTATAACACCACACTAGGACTCCAAAAGAGGAGTGGTACAAAGCAAATAGCTATGAAGCAAGTAGTTTACCCTAAGATACTTGTTTTATAGCCAAGGAATATGAAAATGGCAGCTTACACCCACCACACAGTGTGGCTCTTTGGGGAGGTTGTAAACTAGAGAATGATACCGGGTTCTGATCTCAAGACAACTAGATAACATCATGAGCCTGTAAGCATTCTTAATGTGACCCTCTGCAGCTCATTTCAGAGAACAATTATGGGCTGTAGGACAAACATATGTAGGTTCTTCCTCACTCCTTTGTATATTGGTCAAATTAATTCCTTTCTTGTTTTACTGTCAAGTTATGTGTGGAATCTTTTTTACATTTCTCTATAGTTTCCCTCTAGCCAAGTTTTGTGCTTTTAGCTTTTTTAATCTTTCCTCACAAGTCGGGCTTCCATTTGCTTAATCATCTTCCCTGTTTTACTTTTCTGGGTGTTTTCCAGTTAGTCTGCATCTTCATGAGATGCCGAAAACAGAATGAAATATTCCAGGCACAGACACTTGTAGACTAAGATATACAGGCTTTATTTATTAAAGCCTTCAGTATTTACTAATTCATTTATTCAATAGATATTTAGAGAGTTCACCCTAGTTGCAGGCACCACTTTTTTAGAGCTGGAGATACAATGTTGTTGATGTTTTGAAGTGCCACGAAGCTCGTTCTGATTCATAGTGACCCAGTATAGGGTTTCTGAGACAGTCAATCTTTCTGAGAGAAGAAAGACTTTATCTTTCTCCTGACTAGTGGCTGGTGGGCTCCAACTGGGATATAATAAAAAGTAGAAATAGACTTGGTTCCACAGCATATACTTAGTTGGAGAAATACATACATATTTTCTTTGTTGCCGAATCGATTTTGATTCCTGGAGACCGTATGTGCTACAGCATAGTATTGCTTCATGGGATTTTTTTTTTTTTTTTACTGTAATCCTTAGCATAGTGTATTACAAGCTGAGTTGCTAACTGTAAGGTCAGAGGTTTGAATCTACCAGTTGCTCCGCAGAAGAAAGATGAGGCTTTCTGCTCCTGTAAAGCTTTACAGCCTTGGACACACTATAGAGGGTTGTCATGAGTCAGAAATGACTCTGTGCTACATAACCACCACTACCAATCTTTATGGAAGCATATTGCCATGCCTTTCTTCCATGGTGCTACTGACTGGGTTCAAATCACCAACCTTCAGTTAGTCATACAGCACAGCACACAATATGTTGTGGTTTGACTTGTACAAGTATTGTGTGCACCTGAAGAAATAGACTAGGTGCTCAGGGAGTATCTTACTGTAGCACCTAGTCAAGTCTGAAGATTGTTTCTTCACTTGGTCATTCAATAATTGTTTAGAATTTACCATGTCTTCAACAATGCAGTCCTAGTGAGGTGCTGTAGGATAAGCACTAGACTGCTAACCACAAGATTGTGATTGAAACCTATTAACCACTTCTTGGAGACCCTATACAGGGTGACTAGGAGTCTGAATTGACTTGACAGCACATAACAAGAATCATGTTGCAGTCTTTCTTTAAAGATGCAGCAGAAGAATAAGACATCGTCATTGTTCTCCATAAAACATCAAGCTGTTAAGACCTTATGCCCACCGAGTCATTCCAAATTTAAAAATAAATGTCTTAGCATGGATAATAATGTTTTTTCAATCTTTTGTGAAGTGTGAATAAATATCTTTAGGACATGTTGCTATTTTTATTGATCAATATCAAAAATTCTCCACAGTGGAAGCTTGCTGGCTAAGAGAACAGTTTTGCTATAAATCCTTTGAGGGATACTCCTAATCCCTTTTCTCAAGTTACCTCTTTGCCATTCCTAAGTCCATCCTGCAAATGTTTTCAGGAGGTGCCACAACTTGTTCTTAGATTAGTTTTAAAATGTTCTAAAGCCAAATTGACACACAGGTTCAGAGAACAGAAAGAACCTGTAGCTTAGAGATTTTGAAATTGTGTAGGCGAGTTAGAAGACAATTTGAGGATGGAGTTGGTAGAAATGAGGAGAGAAGTGGAGAGTATTCTCAACACTTGCAGAAAGCAATTGTGCAGAACAAATTTTAAAAAGGAGGTGTGAAGGATAACTAATTTGATTATTCTGTCTAAAGTTCCGTGCACAGGTTGAGAATTAGAGATAGAAAAAGTCACAGGGGTTGAGTATGAATGTAAATTAAAACATCTACATAAATTTTTTAATTGCCAGCAGTTTGGGTATGTTTTACCCATACTGATATTTTCATGAAATTATATGATACAGGTTGATAGTTCTTTTTTAAATAGAAAATACTTAAATTATAATAAAACAGGGATGCTATTTTTCTTTTATTCTATTACTCTATAACACTATTTGGTTTTTGAACTAGTAATTTTAAAACACAATAAAATTACTTCATCAATTCCTAATTTTGACACATAAACAAAAATAGTTCTTAAGTCCTTTTTTTTTTTGCCCAATTACCTGTCTTGTACCATGAAACGGCTGTGTGCTTTATGATCCATTGCATAAACCCAATGCACAATCTTTCAGATACATTATTTGAAAGTGGAAGTGATATCTTGTATAAATGAACTGAAATGTACAAGTCACAAACCTCTTGCAGAATTTAGTAAATTTATAATTAGTTTAAAATTTTCCCCAAAGCCACTGTGCCACATAGAAAAGCAGGTGCGACTTCTACTGGCTATGGATTCAATTTAACTGAGCAATATCATACTATGGACATATTTTATGTTGAAATATGTGCAATTATGGACATATTTTCCATTGAAATTTGTCCATAATAGGATATTTGGATATATGTTGAATAAATGTCATTGAATAATAAAAGGAGAAAGGAAAACAGATATAAGAATTAATGGTACAATATGAGATGCCTGACTTAATCTAAAATTTAGCATTTTAAAAATTTCTATATATCCACCCACACTACCACCCACTGTCACTGAGTCAATTCTGACTCACAGTACCCTGTATAGAATTTATGACACTGTATATCTTTGTTGTTGTGGTTGTTGTAGTTAAGAGCTGTCAAGTTGGTTCCAACACATAGCAAGCCTGTAAAGGATTTCTTAGGAGCAGTTGCTAAGCTTGAACCACTGACCTTGAGATCCAAATTGACCTTGCAGTCCAGTGCATTAACCCACAGTGCCACACGTCTCATTTTTTTTTTCCCTGCAGAGTGTCTGGTGGGTTTGAACTGCTGACTTTGTGCTTAGCAATCAAGTGCTTATCCTACAGTGCCACAAGGGCTTATTTCTAGATATTGTTATTAAGTGCTGTCAAGTCAGTTCTGACTCATAGCCATCCTCTATAGGGTTTCTGAGACTTTAAAACTCTTTGTGGGAGCAGAAAGCCTCATCTTTTTTCTGTGGGCTTGAACCATTGACTTTGTGTTTGCCCATCCAGTGCTAAAAATATACAAAAACATATGTGAGCTCTTGGTGAATTGGAGCTCATATTCATTTGATTCATTTTCACTCTGAAAAACTTTCACTGCACTGGTAGTTCTGCTTAACATACACACTAGTGATCATATGAGTTGATCAGATAAATAAATTTGGTCCTCAATTCTTAAACCACCCGTAGCAGATGTTACTCTGCCTACACATCCTTGGTACCTGTTAGGGACCTGGGAGCATATGCTTCTTATAAAAGCTTATTTTTTTCCCCTTGAAACATTACCCTTCTGCTTCTCAGATAATATCAAGTTTTCAGTAGATAAAAACTTCAGTGCAGTTCAAGTAAGAAACCTCATCTTTAAATGATTACTATTTTGGGAGGAACAATGTAAAATAAATGGAAATGAAATTTCTATTGAGTCCATGTAGTTCATGAAAATGATTAAGCTTCAAATGCAAAAGTCTGCTGTTAAATGAGTAGATATTGATTGTTTCAAAAAGCATTTTCAAGAAGAAAAAGAGTTTGTAAAATTTGTAATTATAACCAGCACTTACCACTTTTTTGAAATTTTATTTGATCAAACTATTGACTTTCTTTGATTATGATCCTACATTTGAGTTGGCAAAAAGTACATGAATAAAGAGATTTAAATACATGTTCATTCAGGTGATGAGGAGGGCAATACACAAGAAGTAGTGGGTTGGCAGGAGAATGATGAAGACAGGTGAAGACACAGGGAAGTATGCAAGGGCTAAGGGGGATAGAAGTAAATAATGATAGAAACTGATAAATACACAACCATGGAACAGTTTTCTGCAGATAGATACATGAACAGAAAGACACAGGCTGAATGGACTTGGTAGGAAGAGTACGAGTAGATACACATATATGTAAGAGTTTGAAAGAGGATAATTGCACCTGGGTATTTACTTTTCCTGCAAACACAACTATGAATCTAGTAGAGCTGAGTTGCTGGGTCTGGGGCCTCAATACTGTAGTTTTGGAGGACACTGACTCCTGGTGCGATGCTGTAGGATCAGCCTGGACTGCAAACCACAAGGTGAGCGGTTCAAACACACCAGCTGCTCCTTGGAAACACTATACAGGATATGAACCAACTTGATGGCACTTGACAACAACATGTTCACAAAGACAATATTCTACATCCTTCTTTGGTGAGTAGCATCTGGAATCTTAAAAGCTCATAAGGCATTTGAATTGCACTTCTGCCATCTTTCCATCCGTCAGTCAGTCACAGCCTGGATATGCTTCTGGAAGAACGATCGTGATGGCTGCCCAAGGAGAACCCCAAGTGCAGTTCAAACTCATATTGGTTGGTGATGGTGGTACTGGAAAACAACATTTGTGAAACTTCATCCGATTGGTGAATTTGAGAAGTATGTAGCCACCTTGGAAGTTGAGATCCATCCCCTTGTGTTCCATACTAACAGAAGACCAATTAAATTCAATGTGTGAGGCATGACTGGTCAGGAGAAATTTTGGGGACTAAGAGATGGCTACTATATCCAAGCCCAGTGTGCCATTATAATGTTTGATGTAACCTCAAGAGTTACTTACAAAAATGTGCCTAACTGGCATATAGATCTGCTTTGCATATGTGAAAACATCCCCATTGTGTTATGTGGCAACAAAGTGGACATTAAGGACAGAAAAGTTAAAGCAAAATCCATTATGTCCCACTGAAAGAAGAATCTTTAGTACTATGACATTTCTGCAAAAAGTAACTACAACTTTGGAAAGCGCTTTCT
>NW_006408600.1:9197016-9205120 GCF_000296735.1 Chrysochloris asiatica
AGAGAGAGAGAGAGAGGAAAGATATATATAAAGAGAGAGAGAGAGGAGAGACAACAGACAGATTGAGTCTTGGTATTGTGATTTAGAAGAAGCATTGGATTGCTTACTGCAAGGCTGGTGATTCAACACCAACCATCCTCTCCTCATAACTCTTATACAGATCCACTATGAGTCAAAAGTAAGTCAAGGACACAACAATATAAGTACATATTCACCATGCATCTGTCAATTTGTCATACTGTAGTAGTTCTGACTTGATGGCACCTGACAACAGCAACAACATGTGGCTTCTGTGTTGCTATGATGCTTGAAACTATGCCACCAGTATTTTAAATACCAACAAGGTACACCCATGATAGATAGGTTTCAGATTCTGATAGACTGGAAAGAAAGAGATGCAAACCACTTCTAAATGCTTAGCCACTGAAAACCTTAGGCATAGCAGTGGAACACTGTCAGATAGATCAGAATATTGAATATTGAAACATGATGAATAGCACAAGAATATTGTCAGATATAGTGCTGTTAAGTGAGCCTTTAGGTTGGAAGGCACTCAAAATACAAATGCAAAATAACTGCCTTCTCAAAATATAGTTGATGATGTGAGTGGAGTAAAACTTGAGTGCTGTCAAGTCATTTTCTTCTCATAGTGACCATTTATATGTTGTTGTTGTTGTTGTTATGTGCTGTGGAGTCGGTTCTGATTCATAGCAACCCTGTACAGGGTTTCCGAGGCTGTGAATCTTTACGGGAGCAGAAAGCCTCATCTTTCTCCCACGGAACAGCTGGTAGTTTCAAACTGCTGACCTTGCGGTTCCCAGTCTGATTTGTAACCACTACACTACCAGAGCTCCTTGACTATGTATATATATGTGTGTATATATGTAAACACAAGCACACACACACACACACATATATATCGTAGGATAAGCACTGGAATACTAACCACAAGGTTACTGTTTCAAATCCACCACCTGCTCCTTATAAACCCTGGAGGGCTCTTAACAAAATAGCAAATATATAGAGTCCTGGTGTGACATTGCAGAATAAGCACTGGACTGCATTGTTTTTTATACAGAATGATTGGCAGTTGAAACTCACCATCTTCTCCTTGCAAATCCTATACAGGGTCGCTATGACTTGGAACTGACTCAACGGCACTTAATAATTCCTAGACACCCAGCTTAGTGTTTCTGAAATTTTAAATCTTTGCTGTATTGGAAAGCCTCATCTTTCTCTGTGCAGTGGCTGGCCGGCTTAAACCATAGACCTTATGATTCTCAGTCCAGTGCTTATCATATAGAGCCACTGTGTTTATATACATATACCTCCTTCTCAGAACACATAACTATACAGTTACCATTCTAACTTCATCTTAAAAGTGTTAATGACCAAATATGTCAGTTTGAAGTCTAAAGTGTACCTTACCCCCAAAGTCTTGGTATTTTCAGTACTTCATATGTATGTTTAAGTTGGACACTGAATAAAGAAGACTGAAGAAGAATCAATGCATTTGAATTTTGGTGTTGGTAAAAAAGTATTGAAGTATAATGGACTTCCAGAAGAACAAACAAATCTCCCTTGGAAGAAGTACAACCAGAATACTCCTTAGAAGCAAGAAGGATGAGCCTTTGTCTTTCATACTTTGAACATGTTGTTGTGAAGAACCAGTCTTGGTTAAATTGCAGAATAAACAATAAAGGAAAGACCCTCATTGTGATGGACTGATACAATGGCAGCAACAGTGGACTCCAACATAACAATTGTGACGATGGCACAGGACTGGACAGTGTTTTGCTCAGTTATGTGCAGGATTGCTGAGTCAGAATGGAATCGATGGGGAGTTCTGGTGTAGCGCTGTGGGTTAATGTGCCAGACTGCAAAGCCATTTGAACGGCAAGGTCGGCAGTTCAAGCTCACCAGCTGCTCCTCAGAAATTCTATACAGGGTAGCTATGGGTCAGAACCAACTCATCGGCACTTAACAACAACAACAACAAATAATAATAATAAACAACAACAGCTTATTTGAAAGCCCTTCCTAAATACTTTCCTTGTTTTTGGGTTTCATTTTGTTAACTGCCCCATAACTTATAGTCTATACTATTGTGGATCTATGAACAAACTATTGCTCATTCTTGGCATTTTGTTCAATCACACTAACATTTTTTGTTGTGGTGGAAACTTTTTCTTGTTAATTGAGTTAAGGTTTACAGAGCAGATCATCAGTTTTACATTAAGTAAATCTTACACTTTGTTTCATCTCAATGATTGTAATTCTCTCCATGTAACAACAGTTATACTGCTATCTTCCTAAAGTTCTGATTTCCATTTCACCCTCCTTCCCAAGTCTTCTTTACTTTGTTTTAGGTAATAAATGTTATCCTTTTGATCTTTAATGGTTAACTATTCCATTATTCCATGGTGAACATACCTTATTAGTATTGTCCACCCTATATACTTATGTTCTGCTTGGCTTAAAATTGGCTTATAGGAATGAGTTCCTTTCCAGACCTGAAGGGTGGTAAAGGGCCATAGTCTTGGGTTCCTCCATTATCTTTCTGACCATTAAGCCCAGTGTTTCTGTTTTTAAATTTTGAGTTTTGTTCCACATTTCCTCTCAGTCTATCTGGGATTTTCTAATATGATCCCTTTCAGAGGAGTTGGAAGTGGTGTCTGGCACCACCTAGTTCTTCTGGCCTTAGAGTTGAGGAGACTGATGTTCATGTGTTCCATCAGTTGATTCCAAGTATCTTCTATTTTCTTTACTTTTTTCCCTTCCACATATGCACAGAGACCAATAGTTGCAACTTAGGTGGCTACTCCTGAGTTTTTAATATCCCAGTTGCTACTCAACAAAGTAACTACCATTGTTTGTGTGGTGATAATTTGTCTTTGCAAAAATGTACTCTGTATCTTAACATTTCTCACATCTTGATTATCATTTTTTATACCTAGTTCCTGGTATACTTGTGATTCTCTCAATTTTCTGTTTTCCAGCCTTAATCTCTAGTATTTCCCCCTTATACTTACTGCTTGTGTTATGTCTATTCATACCTCCAGTCCTGACCTCCACACTTTCCATTCTTCAGACCCATTTTTTCAACTGTGACAGAACATATTTACCTGGATATTCTTCTAGTTCCCTGATAACAACATGTCCAAACATGAGTAACATTATATAAAAAAGCAAGATCTTCTCAATTACCTCATTTTTATGTTCTCAAATTGGAAATTTTAGAATCATCTTTCCTGTCTTTCCTTAAATGTTTATACTAGGTATTGTCACAAAATAGAACTATCATTTTCCTCCTTGATCACTACTCTCTCCAATCTATTCAGACCCTTACCATCTTCATTACCAATTAACTAATATCATACACTCCTAAATAATTTCCCTTCTTATCCCAACGATCCCTTTTTGCTTTCTGAGCATTTTTTAAAAGTCATATTTTAGTATTTATGTCACTCAGCTATTTAAGAATTTCTAAAGCTTTCTATTTATCTCATTGTTGTTGTTACGTACTGTCTAGTTTTTTCTGACCCATAGCAACCCTGTATAGGGTTTCCAAGGAGCAGCTGGTGAGCTTGAACCACAGACCTTGTGGTTCAAACCAACTTTTCAGTCCAGCGCATTAGCCCACAGTGTCACACCAGGGCTCTTAGTATCTCATATTGATCCCAAATCCTTTTATCGGAATTTGAATTCCTTTGTAATGAAAATATATTGTACATATTCCATATTGTTTCCAACTTCATTCTAGAAATCACTTTCCCCTGCATGGATTTATTTTGCCCATCCTCTCAAATAAGCCATATTTCTGTGCTCAAACTGAAGAAGTCAGGCTTAAAAATAAATTAATTGGTTAGTTGAATTATTTAAACTTATGGATGAAAATATCTAGCCTAAAATAAAGGATAATTATAACTCCTCACATATTATACTGTAGATACTTCACTAAATATCATACCAGTCAAATTATAAAAATGTGAATATTGTTTATCTCAAAAATTTCCCACAAAATGTAGCACTATTTTTTCAAAAAGTGTGCAGTGAGTATGGTGGTGGTGGCTGTGTACTGTGGAGTTGGTTCCGACTCATAATGACCCTGTACAGGGCTTCTGAGGCTGTAAATCTTTATGGGAGCAGAACACCTCATCTTTCTCCTGTGGAACAATTGATAGTTTCGAACTGCTGACTTTACGATTCACAGCCCAATTCGTAATCACTACGCTTCCAGAGCTCCTTGTAGTGAGTATATTTATCTTTATAAGCATTATTTAATTCTTCACCATGAAGAGGGGTAAGAGCAGGGATGCCAGATTAGAAATTATACACATAAAAGTGAAATGAGGGGTGAATATGAGTCATTGTCAACTTTCAAAATCCTATTTCTCTGGATTAACTAAATATCATTTCTTTACAATTTCCTGCAGCCTCTTAAATAATCACTGTAGTTTCTTTCTTTCCTAAGTTTCCATAGCACTTTGTTTATTAATTATAACCAAAATTGATAATGTTGTACCTTATAGTTTAGTAATTTTCAAACATCTTGTTATAATTATTATAACACATTGCAAAGTACAAAAGGATCAAGCATATTATAGAACTAAAATAAATTTTTCTTGACCTGAAGTGTAATATATACCACCAACAACACTGCAAAGGGGTAAGTAAAAAAGTGTTACTACAAAATAATAACCTTTAATAAAAAGTATCAAAATACAAAGCTATTATTTCTTAACATACCCTTTATCTGTTGTTGTAAAGTGCCATTGAGGCAGTTCAACCATAACAACCCTGTATAAGGTTTCCAAGGGGCGGCCGGTGGTTTTGAACTACTGGCCTTGTAATTTGAAGTCCCGTGCTGATTTTGAACACTTTAGAGAGGGGTTTTGCCATGCATTTGCCTAATAAAATAAGTCATTTGAGTTCATAAGTGTGATTGTGGATCCAAGCAAAATGAAGTCTTTCACAACTGCCTTTTCTCAATTTTTGGTTTTTTGCTCAAGTGGGGAGGGTTTCTGTTTTCTTTACATTGAGGTGCAACCTATACTGAAGGCTGTATTCTTTGATCTTCATCAGTAAATATTTTAAGTCCTATTCACTTTCAGCAAGCAAAATTGTATTATCTGCATATCACAAGTTGTTAATGAGTCTTCTCCAAATTGATGCCAATGTCTCTTTCATACAATATGACTTTTTGGATTATTTGCTCAGCATACAGATTGAATAAGTGTGATAAAAGGATACAACCCTAGATCACACTTTTCCTGATTTTAAACTATTCAATATCCCCTTGTTCTGTTCTACCAACTGTCTCTTGGTGTATGTACAGTTTCCTCATGAATGCAATGTAGTGTTTTGGAATACCCACTCTTTGAAATACTCACCACTTTTTGTTATGGTCCATACAGCTGAAAGCTACAAAGTCAATATAAAACAAAAGTAAACATCTTTCTGATAGTCTCTGCTTTCATCCATGACTCATCTGACATCAACAGTGATGTCACTAGTTCTACATCTGAATCTGACTTGAATTTGGGGCAATATCTTGTCAAAGTATTATTGCAGCCATTTCTGCAATGTTGCCAGTGAAATTTAACTTGCATTTGATAATAATGATATTGTTGGATGATTTCCACATTTCATTTGACTACCACCTCTTTTTGGAATGGGCACAGATATGAATCTCTTCGAATCGGTTGGCCAGTGAACTGTCTTCCAAAGTTTTTGGCATAGATAAGTTAGTTCCTCCATGATGCATTAGTTTGTTGCAAGATTGTAGTTCATCAATTCCTAGAACCTTTTATATTTTGGCAATATCTTCAGTGCTGCTTGGACTGCTTCATTCTGACCATCAATTCTTGATAAAATGCTGCCTCATGAAATGATTGAATGTCAACAATTTCTTTTTGGGTTCGGGACTCTTTGTATTCCTTCCATATTCTTTCCATGCTTTCTGTGTCATTCAATATTTTCCCCATAAAATCCTTCAGTATTGCTAGTCATTAGTTCTTTAAGCTTGAGAAATGTTGATCTTGTTCTTCCCTTTTGATTTTCTAAATCCAGGTCTTTGTGTGTTTCTTTATAACACTCGACTGTCTTCTCCAGCTGCCCTTTGAAATGTTCTGTTCTGCTTTTTTATTTCCTCACTTCTTACTATTTGCTTTAGCATCTCAATGCTCAAAAGCAAGCTTCAGAGTCTCTTTTGAAATCAAATTTATGTCTTTTCTTTCTGGAAGTTCTTTGTCAGTGTGCTGTTGCAACAGTTTTTGAATTATCTTTAGCAAAATTTTACTTGCGTGCAATATTAATGATATTGTCTGATGATTTTCACATTCCGTGTGGTCATCTCTCTTTGGAATGGGTACACATATGGATCTCTTCCAGTCAATTTGCCAGGTAGCAATTTGCCAAATTCTTAGCATAGAGTGCCTCCAGTGCCGCATCAATTTGTTGACAGATTTCAATTGTACTCCATCAATTCACCTTGGACTCTTCCTTCAGAATCATTGGTTCTTTATCATATGATACTTCTTAAAACTGGTGTACATTAAGCATTTATTTTTGGTAGAGTGACTCTATGTATTCCTTCCATCTTCTTTTGATGATTTCTGCATCATTCAATACTTTTTTCATAGAATCCTTCACTATTTCAAGTCAAGGCTTGAATTGTTTCTTAATCTGAGGGGCTCATTTTCTGGCACTATAAATGAGAATGTTCTGGTGCCTTTCATCTTGTTTCAGTAGTCAATATTTTGGTACTGTCTGAAAGTTGTTGTTGTTGTTGTTAAGTGCCGTCGAGTCGGTTTCGACCCATAGCGACCCTGAATAGGGTTTCCGAGGCTGTAAATCTTTACAGGAGCAGATCGCCTCATCTTTCTCCCGCAGTATTCCATGACAATTCATAAGATTTTCAGTGATTAAATATGCAGAAGTTGCCCATTTCTCCTTCTTCCTACTCTGTTTAGTCTGGAAGCTCATTTGAAACCTGTCCACCATGGGTGACCCTATTGGTATTTAAAATACCAATGGCATAGCATCCAGAACCACAGCAACACTGAAGCAGTGTTTCATTCTGTTACATAAGTTATGAGTCAGCATTAACTTGAATACAATGATCTTTTCCGATATGGCATATTACACTGATTGATAATTTAATCATGCAACTTGATTTACTTTGACTTACGTGACTGAGATCTAGCCTAAATAATGACAGACTTAAATAAACACGTATTTCTGTTTAAAAATGAATCTTATGTAATATTTAATATTCATTTGATATAATCTTACAATCAGAATGATGGAAGCAAATGGTAGAAAAGACATGTAAAGAAATAAGACTAAGTTTACATGACTAGTTTGTATTTTTCCATTAATAATTCTCAGAATAAAATTCTCTTTTATTCTTTATTCCATAACAATTTCTTTCTTTCAGAGATTTTCATCTTTGCGTCACTTTCTGGTTCATCTTCTCGCTGCTGAGGAATAGACGTGGCTTATAACTATCACTTTTGCCCTTTTCTTCCTTCTGTCTTAATTTCTCCTTTGGAATCATGTTCTTTTATGATTTTACTTCTCAAATCTATACAAAAACTAAATTTTATTTCCTAGTGCTGGCATTCCTCCTGAAAATTACAGTTTTAACTGCCTTCTGCCATTTGGATGAAAAATATACTAAACTCATTATCTCCAAAATTGCACTTATAATCTTCCCCTTATCTACTCCCCAAACTTTTACATTATCATTTTTAAGTTTCTTTGGCATAAGACCCAGGAGTTATAGTTGACATTTCCAACTTCCTTTTCTGGAAATTAAAGCAATCCCACATTTTGCTTATTTTTCCTTCACAAGGATTCTTTAAGCCATGTTTTCTTCTCTTTTCATATTGAATTTCTCTAAAGGTCTTAAAGCTTTGTTTCAGTATCCTGTTCTGAAACACATTATAACTTGTATAAAATGAAACTATTAGATTGGAGAAGATTGTTGAAAACTTTCTAGATTATATGCTTAATAAGGGAGGAAATAGAGACCTAAGGGAAGGGAATTTCTCAAGGTCTGTTGTTTTAAGTGCCATCAACTCAGTTCCAACTCACAGTG
>NW_006408600.1:9206713-9207884 GCF_000296735.1 Chrysochloris asiatica
ATCTGTTGGGGGGAAAATGATTTTCATAGTAACCCTATGCGACAGTCGAACTGCCATATAGGGTTTCTAAGGCTGCAGTATTTATGGAAGCAGAGTGCCACATGTGTCTCCGATGGAGCAGCTGACCTTTTGGTTAGCAGCTGAGTACTTAACATTGCACCACCAGGGTAACTTTATGCAAATGTATACCTTACCAAAATGTAACCAAATAAATGAAGCATGAGAATTAATGTAAAACAAAAATTAGCAGAAATTTATTTCAGAAAAGTTTATATCATTCATGCAGTAGAGCTCTAGAAAATGACCCTGTGGCTAGGGGAGAGCAAGAAGCAACTCTTGTTTCTGAAGAGTATTTCATGATTACACAGTATTACAAGTATTATTTGTTTCCTATTTGCATAAGTATATATTATAATAATTATGAATATTTTATTACCCAATCTGTTAACTGTACTGCCCATAAAATCTAAAAGACCTCTCTTTAAAAACAAATTACATCCCTGATAAATTTGTTAAGTGGTATAAATCTGAAATGGCTATTATTTTCTCTGAATTTTAACACAGGTTGAGAAAAAAAATATTTCAGAGAGTTGTTGGTAATCACAGGCATATTGAAAATTAAACCTGCCATTTTAAAGCAAGAATTGTTTGAAGAAATAGTGGCAGTATACTTAAAGAACCCTGGTGACAAAGTGGGTTATGGATTGGGCTTTTGACCTCAGAGTCACCATTTCAATCCACCAGTAGCTCCGTAAGAGAAAGTTGAGGCTTTCTGATCCTGTCAATATTTACAGTCTAACTAATACTAAACAGGGTCTATATAAGTCAGAACTGTCTCAACAACATACACCACCACCACCATATTTAAAGAACTTATTTAATGACACAGTGCTAAAAAGGTGTACATTTTGTGTAGATTCTTGTTTCAAATATAAACTAGAGTTCATTTATTTTCAGCCTCCTTCAAAAACTAAAGAAGAATAACACATAAAAGATCTTGAACATTCTGATACTACTATCTACTCTCTAATTCATAGTTGATTTAACCCATACTCTTAGAGAAGAATTTGTAGTACAAAATTTAATAGTGTGCTATTACTGTTAATTCTAAACTATGACTGGTAATTAGACATAAAAAATATTTCAAAGCACTTCCAAAGAGTCTTTAAAA
>NW_006408600.1:9207984-9215727 GCF_000296735.1 Chrysochloris asiatica
AAAGAAGAATCTTTAGTACTATGACATTTCTGCAAAAAGTAACTACAACTTTGGAAAGCGCTTTCTCTAATTAGAGATCCTAATTTGGAGTTTGTTGCAATGCCTGCTCTCACCCCACCAGATGTTGTCATGGACCCAACTTTGGCAGCACAATATGAGCATGATTTAGAGGTTGCACAGAAAACTGCTTCCCTGGACGAGGATGATGACCTGTAAGAGAATGAAGCTGGAGCCCAGAGTCAGAAATCTAGTTTTATAGACAACTGTCCTGTGATGTCGGTGGTGCCGCATGTTTGCCACTTTATTATCTAGCTAAGCAGAACATGTGCTAGACTTTGGCATGCCAAAGGAGATGAATGGGCTTCCGAGTGAATGTGGCAGTTAAAAATACCTTCATTTTTTGAACCTGCATATCTAGCTGTTGGAACACAGTTGTTTCCTTTTTGAGTTTCAAATATACAACTGATACAGTCGCATCACACACACACACACGAGCTCACGAGCACCATCTAAAGTGTAGCTATTGGTCTCTCCATGTACAGAAGAGTGATGAGAATTAAAGATGCTTAGAATCAATTAGTCCAATGGATTAATGGAGCATGTGAACATCAAGTTTCCATGACTCATAGACCAGAAGAACTAGATGAGTAACTGGCTACCTCTACCAACTGCTCTAAAAGGATAACATTAGAAGGTCCCAGATATAGTGTGAGAAAATGTGGAACAAAACACAAAATTATTCATTAAAAACAGAGACTGGGCTTACTAGTCAGAAAGATACCAGAAGAACATGAACTATGGCCCTCTACCACACTTCAGGTATGGAAAGAAACTCAACCTCATGGCCAATTAGTAGATGGGTATATTGAGGTGGGGTTGGGGGACCATAGCACTAGTAAGATATGCTCACCATGGAATGGGCAATCACTCAGAATCAAAAGGATAACATTTTCCTAAGGATAAAATTGAAGAAGGCATGGAAAGATAGATGGAATGAGAATAGAAACCACAGGGAGGAAGCAGGGTAACTGTTGCTTCATGGAGGGGATTGCAATCATTGACATGAAACAAAGTGTATGATTTGTTGAATGTGAAACTGATGATTTTGTCTGTAAACCTTCACTTAATTCACATTAAAAAGCTTTTTAAAATGTATGATGAAGAGAAAATACTTGGTTTGTTGTTAAGTACTGAGGAGTCGGTTCTGACTCATAGTGAACCTGCACAGGGTTTCCGAGGCTGTAACCTTTAGGGGAGCAGAATGCCTCATCTTTCTCCTGCTGACCTTGAGGTTGGCAGCCCGACTCGTAACCACTATGCTACCAGAGCTCCTTGGTATAGACTTCAGATTGCTTTTTATTATCAATGTTAAGGGTTTAACTGAAAGAAATAAATATATAACTAGACCTTGTAACTTTTCATGTCATTTTAATATCTTTATTTCTATACTGTGTATAATCCTCTTGGTGTTCTGGGTGTCAAGTACAGAAACTGGCAGTGGATTAGTGCTAAATAAATGTTTGCAGTGTAGAAAGTAAAATATAAATTCACCACATGTATGAAATCTGCCTAACCTCTCCTCCCCTTCTCAAAGGAAGACGTGACCTCTCTTTTTGCTCAGCCCTAGGGATACTCTTTACTTAATTCTATCCTAGAGCTAATAGTATTTTATAAGACATCACTGAATTGTCTATCCTAAACCTTGTCTCCTTGTGGTATGGGACTTGGTCTAATTCTCTTTGTATTTATAATGCCAAGCACAAAGAGCGGCACAAATTTGTTGAGAAATAAATATTGTGCTCTGAATAAAATATTCAAACTCAGGAAATCAGCAAATAGAAATTTTTTTTAAATCTCTTTAATAACAATACTTTCCCTAAGCAGATTTCTCTATTATGGAAAACTGAAGCACCTATTGTATATTGTAGTTATTTATGAACATCTTTTAAATTCTCCCTGTCTCATCTGTGTACTAGTCTTCATTCTCCTGTTAATCTTGGAGGTCCTTGAGGGAGAATCTGTATATAATTCGTGTTTTCATTTTTCATATGCTTTGAATAACATCTTCTATGGAGTCATGGTGAGGCATTGAAGGATAATCACTGGCCTGCTAACCACAAGGTTGGTGGTTCAAATCCATCAGCCCCTGCTCAGAAACCCTGTACAGGTTTGCTATGAGTCAGAACCATCTCAAAGGTACATAACAACAACAACAATGTAGGCAATTAAAAAAAAAAAAAAAAAGAACAAGTAGCTGCCATCAAGTCAATGTCAATTTATGGTAATCCTGTATGTTTCAAGAGTAGAACTGCACTCTCTAGGGTTTTCAGTAATTAGGATCTTTTGGAAGTATATCACCAGGACTTTCTTTTGAGGTGAGAATCATGGGTGGATTTGAACCACCAGTCTTTAAGTAGTAGCTTTCCACTTAATTATTTTGGCTACCCAGGGAGGCTGATGTATAGGATGTTGATGTTAAGTACCGTAGAATCGGTTCTGATTCATAGTGACCCTGCACAGGGTTTCCAAGGCTGCAGATCTTTATGGAGCAGAAAGCCTCAACTTTCTCCCTCAGAACTGCAGGTAGTTTCGAACTGCTGACCTTGAGGTTATCAGCCCGATTTGTAACCACTATGCTACAAGTTTGTTGAAATTATTATAAATGAACAATTTAGAGATAATATTTTGTACTTAATTAGATGCTTGCCTTCTGCTATGGATCACATTTTATTCCTCTGTAAGATAGATCGATATCTAAACCATATAAGTATGTTCTTATTTGAAACTAAGGTCTCTGAAGGTGTTACATCAGTTAATTTAACATGATGTTATAGTAGGAGTAAGGTGGTTCCTATCCCATTCTGTGCAGTGTCTTAAAAAAGAGGAGATGAAATACAGAAACAGAACAGAAAGGAATCTGACCATAGGTTAGGTTGTAACTACAAGCTTAGTAATCCTTCCAGCTAGGTAGGTGTAATTCAGATAGGAATCACAGGGAGGAAGCCTGGTAACTGTTGTTGCATGGAAGGGATTGTAGTAATTGAGATGAAACAAAGTGTATGATTTGTTGATGATCTTGTGCGTAAATTTTCACACCATTCACAAAAAAAAGTTTTGAAAAAGGAACATAAAAGAAAGGGTTTTCGTCCTATAACTTTGGAAATGGTACACTCTAATTTGGGCTGTTACTCTCCCAAATGATGGGAAAATGTATTTCTGTTCATTTGACAGAATTCTATTTGTAGTAGAGAGAACATGGTGGGTCCAAAGATAAGCACTTAAATGTACACCACAAGGTCTGTGGTTCAAGCCCACCAAGTCATTCTGTAAGAGAAAGATGAGGCTTTCTGCTCCCACAAAGATTTTTTTAAAAGCTTCCAAGATCCTATAAAAGATTATCATGAATCAGAACTGATTCAGTGGCACTTGAAAACAATAACAACAATTTGTGGTAGGAATCACAGTGCACATGCCTTTTTGGTTTTAGAACATCTGAACTGACTTTGTTCTAAACTTATATGGGTGTGGTGGTAGTGGTGTTCTGTGGAGTCAGTTCTGACTGGGCTGTAAATCTTTATGGGAACATAAAGCCCCATTTTCCTCCTGTGGAACAGCTGGTAGTTTTGAACTGTTGACCATGAGGATAGCAGTCCAACTCGTAACCACTACACCATAAAGTATCCCCCATGAAAGAGGCAATCTCATATCCCCGTTATGTAAAATATGTGTGCTACTTGTGAGGGTATGGACAAATAAAATATCATTGTTAGCAAACTCTCACTGGCTTGTACAATAGTTTGTTGTTGTTGTTAAAGTGCTGTTGAATTGATTCCAATTTGTAGCTATCCTGTATAGGGTTTCTGAGGAGAAGCTTGTGGTTCAAACTGACCTTGCGATCCAGTGTTTACCCTATAGTGCTACACCAGGACTCCTAGTTTCCTATACTTATACTGAAAGGAACAGGGATTGAACTTCATTACAGCACTGTAGTGTACTCTCCTTCAAGCCTTAGATATATCTTTGTAAAAACTATTGTGCCAACAATTTTTTTCAGATTGGTTGCAGAGAGGACTGGTAGAAGTGTGGCAATGCTACCTTATTAATGATAGGAAAGTCCTTTTCCTTTTTAATATTATACTTCAGTTCTTGATTTATTTACCCAGACACTGAAAATGATGGGAAGTTTACAAGTTTCAAAGTTTGATCTTGTGTTCAACACCAAATTCTGTCATTTCCTGCCCACATGAACATGGGAAAGCTTCTTAATTTAATAGGCTTCTGTTTCACTTTTGTTGGTTTTAGATAAATGCCACTTCAAGTAAAGAAATGTCTATAAAACATGTATTATTAATACTCAATTTCCCTAATGCTTCTTTCAATATTCAGTAAAAAAATTTATATAGAGAAATCAGGATCATGAACACATTCAACAATTCCCATAAAGCAGATATTTTATAGACTTAAGAACACAATTATATCAATACTTATTCCTTATCTTTTAACACAACCTCAAACTAGAACAATACTGCAAAAGATTTATATGGCATTGGCAGCTGAAGAGTGAACAACGGAAACTTGAATATTGTGAGATATGCGGAGTAAGGAGAAACACAGGAGTGATCAATATTATCAGCAACAATAAAAATGAACTGAATGGAAACATGCAATATGATAGGAGGATAATTATAGCATGAAATCACTCAAACTTAAGTAAATTTTAATTTAACCATTGATTAGACATGTATTTCACAGAGTTATGTTGTGTTTAAATGTCATCCAGTGCACACACAGTCACCCTATGCACAATGAAGTCAAACACTGCCCATTCCTGCGCCATTATTACAATTGTTTAGTTTGAGCTGATTGGTGTTGCCACTGTTATCAGCAATTCATCTTGCTGGGGTCGTCCTCTTTTTCATTGACTCTCCACTTTAGCAAGCATGATATACTTCTCCAGGGACTGGACCCACATGAAAATGTGTCCAAAGTGCAAGACACAAAGTCTCTCCATCCTTGCTTCTAATGAGCAATCTGGCTGTATTTCTTCCAAGCCTTTTTTTTCTTTTCTTTTCTTTTCTTTCAGTTCCTGATACTTTCAATATTTTCACCTTTTTTGAACAACATAAAAAATGACTATACATTTGGACCTCACCTGATGCAATATACAGAAATCAAATTGACTACATTTGTGGAAAGAGACAGTGGAAAAGCTCCATATCATCAGCCAAAACAGGCCAGGGGCAAACTGTGGAACAGACCATCAATTGTTCATATGCAAGTTCAGGCTGAAGCTGGAGAAAATGAAAACAAGACCATGAGAACCAAAACATGACCTTGAACATATCCCACCTGAAATTAGAGATTGCCTGAAGAACAGATTTGATTCATTAGACCCCAAATTACCAAAGACTAAAGGAGTCATGGGATGACATTAAGAACAATCACACAGGAAGAAAGTGGTTCTTGTTATTGAAGACAAGAAAGAAGAAAAAGCCCTGGTCAGCTTCGCTATCTGACTGTGCACTCATCACATCCTTGGCACTATGGGGAAGCAGGACAATCAGGCAGCCTATATGAACTCAATAGCAATAGCCAGATCAAGGGGTCCAGTCCAGTCTTCAGGGCCAATGATAGAAGATTATCGGAATTGACCAAGGCCCACCTGGGGAGAAGTAAAAGAGAAACTAGAAAAAAAAAAAAAAGGCTTGAAGGCATTGGCTGAATTTGAAGAAAAAATGAATGAGAACTGAAAGAAAGAACTAGAAAAGCACAGGGAGAAACTGTTAACTGGAAGTGAGAGCTCATTTTAAAAAAGACAAAAGAAGAAGAAATCTGTCAGGTATTCATCTTCTTCATCATCAAGCTCTGATTCTTCCAGCAGTTCTTTGGATTCTGAAGATGAGGATGAAAAACAAAGAAAAAGAAAAAGAAAAAAAAAAAAGAACCGTTCACATAAATCTTCAGAAAGTTCCATGAGTCAGACAATAAGAATAGTTTTAAGAAAAAAAAGTAATCAAAGGATGCAACTGAGAAAAAAGGACCTGAAAGGACTTGGCAAAAAAAGAAAAATGTATACTGAAGATCAACCTTTTATCATCTGAGTCCTTGTCAGAATCTGATTAGACTGAGGAGGTACGAGCAAAAAAGAAGAAAAGCAGTGAAGAATGAGAAAAAGCAACAGAAAAAGGAAAGAAGAAAAAGAAACATAAGAAGCGCAATAAGAAAAAGTAGAAGGCTGCTAGTTTGAGTCCTGACTAGCCATAATGTCAGGAAAAATCAGGATTTCCTTAAAAAGAAAGTGCAATGTCTAAAGAAATTTCAACTGTGGTAAATATGACATATTTACTGAAATGCATAAGTTTTCTTGTTTTTAAAATTATAACCACTCAGATGCCGCTGTGTGAAAGGGCCAGAATCGCTGCCTGCTGCTTGAACATCTTTTTTTCTCTTCTAGCACTTAATAGCTCTGGGAGACAGTACACTGCAGTCATATTAGTGGTACAGATGCTTGGGGATAAAGTGTGTTTTCTTTACTGTTGTTGTTGTTGTTAAGTGCCATCAAGATGGTTCCGACCCATAGCGACCCTGTATAGGGTTTCCAAGGAGCAACTGATGAGCTTAAACCAACGACCTTGGAGTTCAAACAGCTTTGCAGTCTGGCGCATTAACCCACAGCGCCACAACAGGACTCCATTGGATTCTTTACTAGGGTATCTAATTATAAATAACAGAAATTGAAACCGGACACGTCTTCTAGATGTGCTCAGAAATCTCCACATGACTCTAGCTAATATTTGGAACTAGGGATTACACTGATATATCAAATCCTTGCTCTGTAGCTAAATGTATTTTATTTTTTCCCTGCTATGCTTTTATTTACCAGGGAAAAGAGCTTTTAGGGAGTGGGAGGGTAGTTTCTATCTCTTTAGCTAGTGGACCAGTGTGCTTTTGACCTTCACACATCCTATTTTTATGGGTGCAGCAGCCATGCTTCCTGGGAAGGTTGGAGCTGGACACAAGCAGTCTAGCTCTTTACTGAGCTGAGTGGCATCCTGGGACTCTGTCCGTGCTGATTTGAAGGAACCCAAGAAACAGCCCTTTGCAGCATAGGAAAGCCCCAAAGTCTTGGAAATTTACCTCCACTTCAATAATACGGGATATTTTTTAGCATCAGAATGTGCTATGTCATTTGAATTAATTTTGACTACACTTTGACCTTGAAGAATAATAGTTGCAAATAGACACTGGTACTTTTTGAACTTGATAGTTACAAAATTCTAAAATACATGTTTTATACTGTGAAATTTTCACCAGTTATGTAACCAGTGATAGTTATTTTATTTTTCTATGCATTTTGTTTAGGCTGCAAGTTTAGCTTTTGTAACTTCTTATTCTTGCTATGTTACATTCATTTCTGTGTTGAATGGCATACTTGCTGAGAAATTTAGCATGTAAAAAGCAGGTTTTTGATTGTTTTGTTGCTTTTTTTTTTTTTTTACAGCTTCATATTGAAGCTGAGAATTACCATATTTAAGTTGAGTGGCAGGCCTGGTATGCTGTGTCTTGTTACATAAAGCTATTGCCAGAAACTTAGGAAAGAGGATGTTTGAAAAGTTTGTTGTCTTTGTATATTAGTAACATTATGACAAGTTAAACAACAACATTATTGCTCTTCCTGTGTCATATTTTACTAAGAGTTTGTGCCTCATATCTCTTCCTGAATTGTTTACTAGTAATGTTAAT
>NW_006408600.1:9225227-9230902 GCF_000296735.1 Chrysochloris asiatica
TCTTTCTCCCACGGAGTAGCTGATGGACTCGAACTGTAGACATTGTGGTTTGCAGAACAGTCCTTATCATATGGAGTCACCACATTCCTTATATGGGAGTAAGTAAAATATATGCTGCAAAATCATAGAAATCTGTATTAAACAACAAAGACCAAAATGTGAAGCTATTATTTTGCCACATATCATCCATCTAGGCCTATACACTTTTGAAGGTGGTAGTTACATCTCTAACCTTATCCCAAATAATTCTGAGCTCTTCAATTTACAAAACATCAAAATAGCAGTTTGGACATTCTTAAGAGACTCACATAATGCTCTTTAAATTTTTTTTTTTTTTTTTCATGTTGAGAACAAAAAGAAATTTGAGGATGCAAAATCAGGGCTGTCGGGTGGATGGAGTCATGTTTCCCCATAAAATTAGCATAGGGCAGCCCTTAGTACTCAAAAACAGCAAGCTGGTTCATTACCATTAGAGAATAAACTTCCTTGGAACAACTACTTTGGTCTTTTTGTCACCAATGCTGTTTTCAATTTTCTTAGTACTTCTTCATAATAAACCCTTCCATAATTGTCCTTTGTCCATCAAGAAAATCCATCAAGATTATCCTTGTGGAACGCCAATCAACAGTTATCACACCTTCTAGGATGACCTTTCTACCTTGAATTTAACTGGCTCAACACGTCCACTCAGAAGCCACTGTTTTGATTTGACCTTTCTTTGAAGATATCATAACAAGGCTTGTTGCATTTGTTAGGTGCTGTCCAGTAGGTTCTGTTGTTGCTGTTGTTGGGTACCATTGAGTCGATTCATAGTGACCTTATGCACAACTTATGAACAAAATACTGCCTGGTCCTGTGCCATCTTCACAATCATTGTTAAGCTTCAGCCCATTGCTGCTGCCACTGTGCCACCACATCTCATTGGTGGTGGTGGTGGTGGTTGGTGTGGTGGTGGTGATGTCTTCCTCCTCTTCACTGAGCTTCCACTTTACCAATCATGATATTCTTCTCTAAGGACTAGTCCCTCCTGATAATATGTCTGCAGTATGAAAGACTAAGTATTACCACCCTACCTTCTAAAGAGCCTTCTGGCTGCAGTTATTCTAACACAAATTTGTCTGTTCTTCTACCAGTCCATGGTATTTTTAGTACTCTCCTCCAACACCATAACCCAAATGCATCGATTCTTCTATGGTCTTACTTAATCATTGTCCAACTTTCAAATGCATATGAGACTATGAAAATACCATGGCTTGGATCAGGTGCACCTTAGTCCTTAAACTGACATCTTTGTTCTTGAAAAAAGACTTAGATAACAGTATTACTTGTCAGCCTCCATCCGCTGATAGCAGACACATGTTTAAACATACTTTGTTTGGAATAAACCCAAGCATGTATGAATTTGAACTCTAGGGCAATACTTTTTTGACTTTATGTTGTATGAGTATTGTGGTTGTGTGCCATTGAGTTATACAGCATCGTACCAGGGCTCATAGTTGTACAAGTATAATGGGGGAAGTAAGGAACTGGTTATTGTTTATGTCTTAAAATTGGATTTTCTCTTTTGTTTTAGGTTTTATTGGGACTTAATAATGCTCATAATGATGGTTGGAAATCTGGTCATCATACCAGTTGGAATCACATTCTTCACAGAGCAAACAACAACACCATGGATTATTTTCAATGTGGCATCAGATACTGTTTTCCTATTGGATCTGATTATGAATTTTAGGACTGGGACTGTCAATGAAGACAGTTCTGAAATCATCCTGGACCCTAAAGTGATCAAGATGAATTATTTAAAAAGCTGGTTTGTGGTTGATTTCATCTCATCAATCCCAGTGGATTATATCTTTCTCATAGTAGAAAAAGGAATGGATTCAGAAGTGTACAAGACAGCCAGAGCACTTCGTATTGTGAGGTTTACAAAAATTCTGAGTCTCTTGCGTTTATTACGACTTTCAAGGTTAATTAGATACATCCATCAATGGGAAGAGGTAAGACATATCATTTACTTTTTAAAAAGTCCATATATAATGAGATTTTAAAGTTTGACTAATTGAAAACCAATAAATGTACTATGTGTAATGTGTTTTATGATACTCAAGCAGAATTTTTTTATTAATATTTTTGTTAAATACTGGATATTTTAGACTCTTCAAATGATACAAGCACTGGAGTTGTATCCACTTGGAAAAAGTTATTATAAAAAATTGTGTAAACGTAGTCCACATTTATATCTTAATCTGTACACACCCTAAATTGGGATACCATTTTGATATAATATGACTATATCAAATACCCCCTGTAATAATGATGTGTAGAATTGTATTGCTAATCTAGTATATATGCCATTACTCTGTGGATAGTGTGGTATATGTTTTACCTAATAATCAAATTTAGAGAACTTAAGTTTGAATAATAGATTGTGGGGTTTTGGCTTTTTGCTTTTGGTGTGGGAGGATACTTCAAGTTGTAAGTGCTAGAGCTTTGATTTCTACATAATAACCTTGCTCATAGTTACAGTTTGCCCATAGTTATTTGTTATGACTTCTTTCTATTATTTAATCATGCTGAAAAACATGATAGCAAAGATGTAAATTATTACATAGAAAATTCAAATACTACAGTGATTACAGAAAGTTAATGTGTCCAGTCAATGCCATATTTTGGGGAACAGATTATCTGTTATTACTAGGAAGTTAGTGAGGATTAAAAAGTTTCAACCAACTTGAGTTTCCAAAGATCTGAATTAAATATACTGTCATTTAAATATACCAAGTAAAGGAGTCATGTCTCTAATTGCACAGTCTGCATACTAAACTTTTGTGACATTCTTTTCCTTCTAAGTATACATTTCCTGCATAAAAATGAAGGTCAAAACAATTTCCAGAATACCTAACTAAGAAAAGAACACTAGAAGTGCTTCTATCTTTTTAGCATTTTAGGTGAATTATGCTTTTTTTTATTTAGGTTTAAACAAGTCATAAAATGGAACTTCTGTGAACATGAGCTCTTTGCTTTCTGCGAGGCTGTAGCAGGGCTTTGTGTGTACTTGTCAATGACATTTTGGCTCACAGGCTTTCAGGAAATGACATGCAATACTAAAACACTGCATAATACACTGCTGAAAAGGCATAAAAATGGATCATCCTTAAAATATGGATATGGAATGTATTTTAAACCAACTGCAGTACATTTGAGAATTTGCGGTTGTCTTGTAATGGGTCTCTATAGGGCACACCCAATCTGAGATGTAAAGACTTCTCTAGTCTTAAAAATTCACTTTACAAATTTGAAATGAATGCCAAACCAAGAATGATTATTAATAGTAATAGTTAATATTTGCTGAGGACGTATATGCTAAGTACTTTATTTACTGTTCTGTGTGGATTAACTTATTGAATCTTTATAACAACTCAATGGTGTAGACACAATTATTATCTGTCATCATTTTACAGAGTAGGGCAATGATGCCAGAGACAATGTTCTTAACCATGGAATTATATCATATCTCACTGTAATATATACTTTGAAAATGAGATATATCTTAATTTTCCACCATTTTATAGATCAAAGTTGAAATGATATCAACATTGGTCCATGCAACAGAACAGGATCAACCATTTCCCTGTTAAAATGTGGTCCACAAAATATTCTAAGGCTCCAAGAAGAAAAGTCACTGCTATGAATACCTAGGCAATTTAAAATACAGTAGGCAATGTGACTATTTTCTGTGTCTTGTATTTTAAACCCAGCTACCTTAGAGACTGGCAGCAGGATGAACAGATGGTATCCTCTCAGACAAAATGACAGGTTAACTGGTCAAAGAAGAGGGCACTGCTTAAAACCAATGTCCTCTGCTTCCTAGTAGCAGTCAGAGGAATTTAAATCTGTATGACATAATGGTGTTTTAAAGTTCCCATGATATAATTTATGATATAATTCATTGTCATCATTACTATAAAATGCAATTTACCATGCACTTACAGACATTTGGTAACCAAACAAATTCAGTCTAGAATTGTGACTTGGAAAGATCTTTCTTAAGACCTTGATAATAAGTGAATCAATAGCTCGTATAGGTGCAGAAAATTTTCTTGATTATATGATACCCCTAAATTATATTATCTAGACCATGGCTATTTAATACTTATTAGTAATACTGTTGAACAGGCAAGAATCTGAGTAATAACAAGTCCACAATTTAATGTGAATTTATTGTTTTGGAGCCACCTACCCGATTCAAGACATAATCATAAAGAAACTTGAATGGTTCTAAACTGGCAAGTCTCTACCTAATTTTTATAAATGCCACCAAGATGTGTTTACAAGTAGAAACACAACAGATAAATCAGAAGAAGTAGCTCTGTGAACATTTGGAATAAGACTGCAGGGAAGAGATGTGAGTGCACCCACATATCTTTGAATTCTGAGTGTTTTAGTACCAGGCAGGCTAATGCTAAATTCAGCAAATTTGGGGAAGTAATGTGTGAAGTCTGGAAGCTGCTACTGTTCTAAGTGAATCATTCCCAAGGAAAGCACAGCATCATATAAGAAATTGGGCTTTTATCTTCAGTGATACATTTTTTTTTTTTGCCGGTCTGAATTAGTTCAACTGAAAAACAACAAGAAACTCAATGCCAGAAAAATTACAGAAATATTGTGAGTGAAACACAAAAATGTCAAATTTAGCCCTTACATTATTATCATTGTTCAAGTTGAATGTGATGGCTAAGATAGGGAGGCAGCACATTTGGTTAACTCATTTATGAAACTTATGGTGTTTATCAGTCAGTGAAATTGTTTTCATGAGGCAATTATAAAATCAATGATTTTATAATGCAAAAATAGTATTCTCTGATACTATAATGAAATATATATACTTATTTATATGCATATAGTATTGATATGTAATGTATGTATGTTTTATATAAAGGAGCTCTGGTAGCATAGTGGTTAAGAGTAGGGTTGCTAACTTCAAGGTCAGCCGCATGAAACTACCAGCTGTTCCACAGGAGAAAGAAGAGGCTTTGTGCTCCCTTCAAAATTTACAGCCTGGGAAATTCTATGCAGGGTCACTATGAGTTGGAACCAACTCCACGGCATATAGCCACCATCGCTACCATATATTGTATGCTGGTTAGTTAAGTGCCATCTAGTCTGTTCCTACCCATAGCAACCTTGTACAGGGTTTTCAAGGAGCGGCTAGTGAGCTTGAACTACCGATCTTGTGGTTCAAACCCAATTTGTAGTCTAGTACATTAGCTGCAACACCTCACTAAGACTCCTTATGTTATGTTATGTTATGTTATGTTATGTTATGTTATGTTATGTTATCTCATGTCATGTCATACCATGTCATATGATGTTGTTGTTAAGTACTGTTGATTTGGTTCTGACACATAGCAACCCTGCATAGAATTTCCAAGGAGTGACTGGTGAGCTTGAGCCACCAACATTGTTCAAACCTACTTTGTAATACAGTGCATTAACCCATAGTGCCACACCATGTATGCACACACACACACACACACACACACACACACACACACACATATCGAGTCCTGGTCAGTTTGAAACACAAAATCGGTGGCTCAAACTTATCAGCTGCTTCTCAGAAACCCTATACAGGTTTGTAATGTGTCAGTATTGACTCAAGGGCACTAAAAAAC
>NW_006408600.1:9232330-9238146 GCF_000296735.1 Chrysochloris asiatica
ATTTCTTGGCAGAGATGAGTGAGTGCCTCCTGTGCTGCCTCACTTTCTTGAAAGATTTCAATTTTTATTCTATCAATTCCTGGGGCCTTGTTCTTTGCCAATTCCTTCAATGTACTTTGGACTTCCTCCTTCAGTATCATTGCCTCATGATCATATGATACCTCTTGAAACGGTTAAACATTAACCATTTCCTTTTGGTACAGTGACTCTGTGTATTCCTTCCATCTTCTTTTGATGCCGTCTTCATCATTCAGTAATTTACCCAAAGAATCTTTCAATAACAAAAGTTGAAGCTTGAATTTTTTCTTCAGTTCCCCCAGCTTGAGAAATGCTGAGCGTGTTCTTCCTTTTTGGTTTTCTGATTCCAGGTCTTCACACATTTTGTTGTAATATTTGGCTTTATCTTCTCAAGCTGATCTTTAAAATGTTCTGTTTAGCGCCTCTACCTCCTCATTCCTTCCATTTGCTTTAGCATCTCTATGCTGGAGAACAAGTTTCAGTGTCTCTTCTGACATCCATTTTGACATATATATACATAAATTAAGGACTACTAGTTGTATAATGTTTATGAGTTGGCCTGTCAGCCTCAAGGTCAGCAGTTCGAAAGTACCAGCGGGAGAAAGATGAGGGTTCTGCTCATCTTACATCCTCAAAAACCCTGTGCAGGGTCACTATGAGTCGGAACCGACTCTATGGTACTGAACAACAAATGTATGAATTGAAGTGAAGAAATCTAAAGCAATTATTTATATAATTCTGTCTAGAAAAATCACTTTTTTTGTGAACTCCAGATAACTGAGGTGAATCTTTCCCACTTTGCTCTCTCTCTCTTTTTAAATGTCCTCTTAGTTCATCATTGTTGTTTTTCAAATAAAGACAGACATTAAATCAAAGTGCTATTTTGTTACCTATCACAGGAGGAATCCATTTTGTATGATGCTCTGAAAAGAGACATATGGTGAGGAAATCTCTGGAAATGAAATGGAATAGTATTAACAATTTAAGATAATCACAGGTAACTGGAATGACTAGATTAAGTGTTTAGTCAGTAGGAGATTATTTGATTTCCAAAGGTAAAATTGTAGGGAACTCTAATGGTACGCCTACTGATATCAATTATTTTATTACAAGAATATGAATCTTGATGGATTTGTTAGAGATTAAGCAAACGGTAATTGAAATAGGAGTAAGTAAAGGAAATACTATCCTGTAATGCTTATTGGTAGGATTCAATATCATCGGTAAGTGAAGATTTTCATGGCCAATTAAAACAAAAAGATAGATATGGGAAATGCATGGTTTTATCAGAAGTACAACACATAACCATACTATTTTTTAATTTAATGTCTTATATCTCACCCTAGATTTTAGAAATATCATAACTAACGGAATACATTATGAATCAGAGGATGTGTGGTTCTCATCTTCTTATAAGCTTACAGATGAATAATACATCTTGAATGTTGTAATACTCTTTTAGCAACAATATTAGGTTTTTATTTTGTTTTAGAGAGTTTTATATTCAAATTATGTTTAACAGCAGAGCACTAATAATGAAATTTATCCTGTAGAGAACTACCACAGTTTTTCTCTTTGGTTAATTTTATAACAGGTTTAGATAAGAAACTAACTCTTGCTATACATTGTGTATATGAGTCCTGGTGTAGTGCTGTAGGATAAGCACTGGACTGCAAGGTTGGTTTGAACCACAATGTTGGTGGTTCAAATTCACCAGTCACTCCTCAGAAATCCTGAACAGGGTCTCTGTAAGTCAGAACTGACTCTTTGGCACTTAGCAACAACCTAACATACAATACTTATTCTAACTACTTTCATGTTTTAGAAAACATGGAATTCTTTGACTTGTCATAAGGAAACAACAGTGTTTCCCTACGTTTGCTGTACTAGACTTTAGAGAGGTTCCCTCTTCCTGTTCATATCAAATCTGTGTTTCATGGTTAAACCTTCAAGGCTCTCCAGCAAACTGGCCCCCCACCCCACTACTGTCACTTCGTATTTGCATTCCCTGCTCTTTCTGTGTTTTCCTTAGTTTTATAATAGTTCTTGCAGAGGTTATTTCTTTCTTTTTGTGTAATTTTGAGTGTTTTAAGCCAAAACTTATTTCCAGAATGCCATCTACCTTGTCAGACATTGCTGTAACAGTCAGTCCCGTTACAATTTAAAATTGCACTGGCTCTGCAATCATTTGTTAATGTGAATGGTTTGGTCACTACTGCTTAATTACATGTGTTTTCTTTTTATCTTATTGGATATATGAGGGGCTTCAAAAAGTTCATGGAAAAATTCCATTATCTTATAATTTCCATTTTTTCCATCAACTTTTGGAAGTCGATGTACACTTTTTTACAAAGAAAAATAACTGTCAACTTTTGTCCTTGACTGTTCCTTGTGCACAAAGCTGCCTATCATCGGGCATGCCTATCCGCTAAGTCCATGACAATCCTCCATGTTCTAAATCCATTATGTAATTGGAGGGAACTATCCATTCTTCAGCTCGCAAACACCTTACTGAGTAACCTCTATGTCCCGATGCTGCACATGAGAATACAGAGTAGAGTCCTCAGTTTTGTAGCAAAAGTAGATATGTAAGAAAATATTCACAGATGGTGTGATAAGAGGTGGCATGAAAGGGGGAGTGAGCAATGCAACTTTTACATGAGAAGAGAGCTTGAACTCTATTTTGAAACTATGGTCTGAATTATCAAGTTGAATAAAATGAGCCAGGCAGAAGGGTACATTCCAACAAAATGTGGAGGTATGAGGGAGCCCAGAAGAATAACACTGCATCTCTAAAGCATAGTAGTGAAAGGTGTGAGTTCAGAAGTAGAGATAGGAATCTGTGCTTATGATTGTTGTTGTTGTTGTTAAGTATTGTGGAGTTGGTTCCGACTCATAGTGACCCTGCACAGGGTTTCCAAGGCTGTAAATCTTTATGGGAGCAGAATGCCTCATCTTTCTCCCATGGAACAGCTGGTAGTTTCGAACTGCTGACTCACTAAATAGAGTGTTATTGAGCCATTTTAGGGAGAGGATTTACATTTTAGAGTGTTGCAAAGAGAAAGAGATTGGGACACCGAGGATAGAGTTTATAGCTGTTAGGAAAAAATGTATTTCTTACTTGCCTATAGCCACAACTAGAGGCACACAAGATACTTTTTTTAGCTATCTAAAAGGAAGTTTATTTTTGCTAAATAATCTCACCCTTAAAATGTTTGTATCAGTTTACAAAGTATGATTAAAGCTTTATGTGAAGTTGCATTTGTAATGCTATGCATTAAATATTAATGTTATTAGAACAGGTTTGATTTTTCTTGCAGCATGAAATGGATGCTAAACTAAGAATTGCTCTATGTTGTGTTTACTCCAGCTCTGCTTTTTGTCCAACTCTGCCTTTTATTTTCTATGTAACCTAGGGAGAAACATTTAAAGTGGCCTGTTTATACCTGGTATGGTGCTGTAGGACCAGCACTGGACTGCAAACCACAAGATTGGCAGTTCAAACCCATAAGGTGCTCCTCATAACCCTATACAGGGTCACTATGAGTTGGAAACTACTCATGAGTTTGGCACTTACAATAACAACATTTATTTATACATATAGTTTATATAACGTATAAACTTATGTACTTCATAGCATCGTTGTGGAGCTCAAATAAAATAAGATATATGGAATTGATTTGAAAAACTTAATTTGCTGTATACCTCTAATAATTATAAATATGATGGTCATGATAACATCTTTATCAGATTAATGTGCTTATTAATATTAATACTATCACATGTTTGTGTGTTTGCAATATTTTCTGCAGACAAATATTTATTCTTCTAAAGACCACTAGGTGTCCTGTACTGGTTATGTTACTTCAAGATTCTATGTTTTAAAATGTCAGTGTTGTATTTTATTCAGTCTTACTCTCTTGGAATTACTGAATTGGTTGGCTATCTCTTTTTACATAAAATACAGGATTATAGATCTTTATATACTTAAAAGTTGTTTCTCTTTTTCATACTTGCTCTTTAGTTTAAACTAAAAGTTTGTCTAATTGTTTCTCTGAGTAATTATTTTTGTTCTGAGAGTATTGTTTAAACTACCATACTATGTATTTCCACCACTCATCTGTCAGTTTGTCGTGATGTGGTGTCTTGTGAGTTGCTGTGATTCTGGAAGCTATGCCATGGGTATGTTAAATACCAGCAGGGTCACCCATGGTGGACAGGTTTCAGATGAGCTTCCAGATGAAGACAGACTAGGAAGAAGGAGAGATGAACTGCTTCTGAATATTTAGTCACTGAAAGACTTAGGAATAGGAGAGAAACATTGTCAACTGTCGTGCTAGAAAATGAGCCTCTCAGCTTGGAAGTCACTCAAAATGCGACTAGGGAAGAACTGCATCCTCAAAATAGAGTTGGCTCTGATGATGCCAATGGCATAAAGCCCTCATGACCTTACATTTGCTCATGGGTCACAACTCAAAATGAAGAGAAAAACAGCTGCAAATATCCATTAATTATCATAACATAGAATGTACGCAGTATAAATCTAGGAAAATTGGAAATTGTCAAAAACGAAATGGAACACATAAACATCAATATCTTAGCCATTAGTGAACTGAAATGGACTGGTATTGGCCATTTTGAATCTAACAACCACATGGTTTACCATGCCGGGAATGACAAATTGAAAAGGAATGGTGTTGCATTCATTGTCAAAAAGAACATATCCAGATCAGTTATGAGGTACAACCCTGTCTACGATAGGATAATATCCATGCAACTACAGGGAAGACCAGTTAATACCACTATTACTCAAATTTACTCACCAACCAGTAAAGCCAGTAAGGATGAAATAGAAGAATTCTACCCACTTCTTCAATCTGAAATTAATCAAACATGCAATCTAGATGTATTGATAATTACTGGTGTTTGGAATGCAAAGGATGGAAAGAGGAAGAATCAGTAGTTGGAAAATATGGCCTTGGTGATAGAAATGATGCTGGAGATTGTATGACAGAATTCTGCAAAACCAACGAATTGTTCATTTCAAATACCTTCTTTAGACAGACAAAGAGACAACTATACCCATGGACCTTACTAGACGGAATACAAAGAAATCAAACTGACTACATATGTGGAAAGAGACAGTGGAAAAGCTACATATCATCAGCCAAAACACAGCCAGGGGCAGACTGTGGAACACACCATCAGTTGCTCATATGCAAATTCAAACTAAAGCTGAAGAAAATGAAAGCACGTCCACGAGAGCTAAAATATGACCTTGAATATATCACATCTGAATTTAGAGATCATCTAAAGAACAGATTTGATACATTAAACACTAAAGACTGAAGACCAGAAGAGTTGTGGGATGACATCAAGAACATTATACATGAAGAAGCAAAAAGTCATTAAGAAGACAAAAAGAAAGAAAAGGTCAAAATGGATGTCAGAAGAGACACTGAAACTTACTTTCCAGTGTAGACACGATAAATCAAATAGAAGAAATGAGGAAGAGAAAGAACTGAACAGAAAATTTCAAAGGTCAACTTGAGAACAGAAAGTCAAATATTACAACAAAATGTGCAAAGATCTGGTGTCAGAAAAGCAAAAGGGAAGAACACGCTAAGCATTTCCAAACTAGGGAAACTGAAGAAAAAAATTCAAGCCTCGACTTTCATTATTGAGAGATTCTCTAGGCAAATTATTGAATAATGCAGAAAGCATGAAAAGAAGATGAAATACACGGAGTCACTGTACCAAAAGGAAATGGTTCCTGTTCAGCCATTTCAAGAGGTAGC
>NW_006408600.1:9239552-9257272 GCF_000296735.1 Chrysochloris asiatica
CTGGGAAATTCTATGCAGGGTCACTATGAGTTGGTACTGACTCGCTGGCACCTAATAACAACAATAACTATGTATTTGTGAGTACTATATTATAATACCTTTTGTGAAGTTCTAATAGACAACTTCTTTTTGGATAAAAGATGCTAAGCCAAGCTAATTAAAAAGAAATGAACCATGTGTTTTTGTGTGTGTTAGTGGTAAGAGTTACCATTTCTTGAATGTTGTGTGGGAGGTACATTGCACTCATTCAGCATAAATCTGATGTTTTTCACTTGCAAATATTGCATGATAAGATCAAATTTGCAATATTCTGTCCTCATACTTTAAGATGGAAATATGAAACTTTCTTAATACCCTGTCTTTGCCCCTATTGATGTCCTTTCTTTGAATGTTTTTAAACACTTTTACAGCTATATGTTGATAATAATCAGACACATATACCAACTTTCAGATTTATATTCATCAAGCCTCAATGTCCACGTGATTTTGTGACTTTTCCACAAAGATGTCTCATGGACTATGTATGCTCAGAGTATTTATTCTTTTTTCATTCCAGTCTCCTCCTTCTTATATATTGTTCAAGTCAGAAATCTGAGACATTGTCTCCTTTACTTTCCTTCTCCACAACTAATAACAACCAACTTTCATTAATTCTGCTTCTTGTGTATAGTTTGTAGCCATCACTCCTTCACTACTGGTGTGGCTATAGGATCAACACTGGACTATGAACCACAAAGTTGACAGCTGAAACCTACCAGCTTCTCCTTGGAAACTCCAGACAGGGTCTCTATGAGTCGTAACTGACTCGACAGCACTGAACATTCCTTCTCTCCCTACCATCACTAGCCTAGTCTAAGACAATGTCAGTCATCTCTCATATGGTCTAATTTCTAAAATAAAATCATATCTTTATTTTTTAAATTCATCTTTGCATGCTTCCTCATCAAAAGTGATATTACCATGTCAGCCACAAATATAACATATTTATATGACTTGTCCATACCACTCGAATACATATAAAATTCAAGTCCATTTAAAATCTGCTCTAAGCCAAGGTCTCCCACCTCAAATTCAGAACTCTGCTCATCATTCTGTAAGTATGGTGAACTTCATTCTGTTTTTCAAATACCATTTAGAGGCCTTTACATAGGTTGCTCATTTTTCCTATACATTTCTTCCTTTACCAAGCTCAATTTATCTCTCACATTTTAATGTAAGCTTCACTTCTGCAGGGTGGAATTAACTAATCTCTCAAAATTAGTTCCATCTGTGATATGGTGGCATAACTTCCTTTGCTTTTGCTTTGCATCATTTATTGTTTTTATAATTTTTTCTTTAACTGTGCTTTCTGCACAATATATTACACTCTGGAAGGGCAGAGACCATACCGTTTCTATATTTTCAGCTCATAACAGTGTCTACAAAGAGAAAGACATGGATTCCTTCTAAATAAATTAAAATTAAGCTCTCAAAGGACTTTAAATTCAGAAGGATAAACAACAACAGTAATAACAAAAACTGTTGTCTTTGTGTCTACTACAACTCATGGTTACCCCATGTGTGTCAGAGCAGAACTGTGCTCCATAGTGTTCTGTGTGGCTAATTTTTCAGAATGAGATCACCAGGTCTTTCTTCCAAGGTGCCTTGGGCAGACTGCAAGTTCCAATTTTTCGTTAGCATCTGAACATGTTAGCTAGTTAGTCTTTTGCATCAGCCAAGACTCCTTAGTGAGAAAAACAAACACGCAATTAAATGGAAAAAACAAAACAATAAAGTGTCTTGAATCCAAGATAAGAAGCTTTCACAATGTGACAACTATGCTAAATATAGTTGTTGTTAAGTTCCATTGAGTCGTTTCCAACTCATAGTGATTCTGTATAGGGTTTCCAAGATACATTTGGTGAGTTTGAACTGTAACCTTCTTTATTCTACATTATCACACCTGGACAATATAGTAGATACATTGTATTATCAGTTTATAGTAGAGGGTAGAAGCTATCTAGGGATGCTATCTTAATGAGTTTAACTTAATTAAACTGGAATATCTATGTCCTATTACGTGGATTGCTTGTTGTTGGTTGTGTACCATAAAGTCAGTTCTGATGCAGTGGGACCTAGTATAGGGTTTCCGAGGCTGTAAATCTTTACCGGAGCAGAAAGTTTCATCTTTCTCCCTTGGAGAGGATGGTAGATTCGAACTGCTGACCTTGGGGTTAGCAGCCCAGTTTATAATCCACTATTGCTACGTGGGGTCCTTTCTATATGGATGGCCTTTGGAATTTTTCCAAGGTGATTTAGAAATCATGGGCAAAATCAGTCAAGTTTTTCATTGATACAATGGGGATAATGATCATTTTCTTTCTAAGCTGATAGACTATTTTAGAGGCTCTAAGGTGATGCTATTGTGAATATGTTTTGTACATTCTATAAATTATGAAGTCTATAAATTATAAAGATAGAAATGTAAATTATCATTATTGCAAAACTGTCGACTAGTTTAAAATGTGAAAAGCTCAAAAGACAGTCCAACTCTTAACTCTTTATTGTGTTCAGTGCCCTTTTAAAAATTGCTTTTATGCATTTCTTGTGCCCAAAGTATACCAAGTGGAGAATTAAAGTAGCAAATGAATCAGGTACAATACCCTCTAAGCCTTCCATTTATCTTACATTTCTAGGTAAATGCTTCCATTTTTTTATTTCACTATGAATGCACTTAATTCATAGTGCATGCATGTATATATTATGCTTGCTGAGATTTGGACATCATCTATCTGTTATTAGGTAGTCCTGGTGTGGCGCTGCAAGATAATGTGATGGACTGCAAAATCAGTTTGAACTGCAAGGTTGGGGTTCAAACCCACCAGCCACTTCTCGGAAACCCTATACAGGGCCACTATGGGTCAGAACCAACTCAATGACACTTAACAATAACAACATCTTATTAGAGCACAAATTCAGGATGTCATTGGTTCATTGTTTTTGTTTGATGTTAAGTGCTGTCGAGTCGATTTCTGAGGCTATACATCTTTACAGGATCAGAAAGCCTTGTCTTTCTCCCACAGAACTTCTGGTAGTTTTGAACTGCTGACCTTGAGATTAGCAGACCAATTCATAACCAATATGAATATTTGAAATATAACTTGTTATGTGACTCTGGTATAAACAGAAGCCTAGTTCAACTTGATTAATAGACATATGCTACTTTAATTACCCAAGTAATTACCTCCATCCAACAGGTCATTTTGTTTCGTCTGTACACCATGCACCTCTCTACAAACAGGAATGTGTTAATGATATATGATATCAATTAGAAAATGATACAATGACTTCCATGAACATTTTGTTGTTATAAATAATGTAATAATGCTATTATAAAATAATGATTTTTTTTTCTTACCATGAGATGCTGTTAAACTCACCTTCAAAAATTTTATTACACAATATTTTCCAATAATAAAGGGAAAAGATGTGCTCTTTTATTGTCATTTTCTACCAAATCAGTCTTTCAATTGGATGGGTTAAAATGTCAAAATTGTTTTGCTAACTGGCAATATTTTAGAACACAATGTTACTCCTGTATTTTATCAAAAAAATAGGTATAATAGTTGATTCACATTTAATTGGGTGAAGCATAATAGTTGAAATAGATCAGAAATGATAATAGAAAATCATTTTTATAATCCATTATAACTGTGCTATGAAAGCCCAAGAAAAAAAAGTAGAACCCTTCAATTGCACTGGATGATGGTTAAGAAAGACCTACTTTGGCTTCTCTGTCTGTCTTGCTGATGTGTGCACTTTAGATTTTGTATTAGAGGAGTCATGTCTTAGTGTGAAAAGGAAATACATTTCGTTAGTTATGTAATTTTGGTGGCTATTTTGAGTTGTCTGCCATTTAGGCCATTATTTTTTGAGAGCCAAAATCTTTTTCTTATTACATTTTAAAGTGAAAGTAGATAATAAGTAAGGATTCTGGGTACTTGTTATAGAGTCTAGATGATTTAACTCAGATGTGAAGTCAGAGAATGGTACCTATGATGAGATCATTTTAATCAAATTAGGAATGATGGAATCAGAAGAGATTTCCAATTGAGATTGTTTGGAGGCAGAAATATTTACCATACTGCAATTTTCTCAATTTTCTTCTTTTACTTTTTGTGTTTTTTTGTTGTTATTGTTGTGTAGGATGTGAGTTGGGTGAACATAGAAAATAAAGAGAATTCAGAAATATAAGTCAGGAGTACTCACAGTACGTAATTTATAGACACTTTTGTCTCATCTTTAAACTACAGAAGATAGAGTTCTATTTGGCTTGTATGGCTGTCTTAATAAGGAAAATATATATGAAAATGCTTTCTGAACTCTAAAGAACATTTTAATGTAAGTTATACTTAGGCAATCCTAACATTTTTCTTAGGAGCATGGTGGTACTATATAGGGTGGTGCCGGGGAGTCGGTTCGGTTCTGACTCATAGTGACCCGCTACAGGGTTTCTGAGGCTGTATAGGAGCAGAAAGACTCACCTTTCTCCTGTGGAACAGCTAGTAGTTTCAAACTGCTGACCTTGTGGTTCACAGCCCGAGTCGTAACCACTACGCTACCAGAGATCCTTTACTGCAAACTACAAGGTTGGTGATTTGAGCCCACCAGCTGCTTTGTGGGTGAAAGAGGAGGATTTCTGCTCCCACAAAGATTTACACCCTTGGAAACCTTATAAAGGGTCACTATGAATGAGGAGCTCTGGTAGCAGAGTGATTATGAATCTGGCTATTAACCTCAGGGTCAGCAGTTCAAAACTACCAGCTGTTCTGCGGGAGAAAGATGAGGCTTTCTGCTCCTGTAAAACAGTTATAGCCGCAGATCGACTGAGTTGGAACCGACTCCACAGCACATAACCACCAATCACAAAGACTTGGAACAGACTCCACCGCACTTTTCAACAACAAAATTACTTTACTGATTTTTTTCACGAAATCTCTAAAACAATAATAACATTTCCTCCTTCCTCGAGCATACTTAATAGCCAAAAGTAGAATTTTGATTGTATTAATATATGCTGAAAGTAAAGAGGACTTGAAATTTACTGATGAAGATCAAAGAACACAGCCTTCGGTATGGATTGCATCTCAATGTAAAGAAAACAAAAATCCTCACCACTGGACCAATAAACAACATTCTTATCAATGGAGAAAATATTGAAGTTGTCAAGGACTTCATTCTTCTTGGATTAACTGTCAACACTCGCGGAAGCAGCAGTCAAGAGATCAGACGATGTATTGCATTGGGCAAATCTGCTGTACAGGAACTTTTTAAAGTGTTGAAGAGCAGAGATGTCAGCTTGAGGACTAAGGTGCGCCTGACCCAACCCCATGGTATTTTCAATAACCTCATATGGATGCGAAAGCTGGACAGTGAATAAGGAAGATCGTAGAAGAATTGATGCCTTTGAGTTGTGGTGTTGGAGGAGAATACTAAAAGTGCCATGGACTGCCAAAAGAACCAATAGATCTGTTTTGGAAGAGGTGCAGCCAGAGTGCTCCTTGGAAACCAGGATGGCTAAGCTTCGTCTCTCATACTTTGGACATATTGTCAGGAGGGAACAGTTGCTGGAGAAGGATGTCATGCTGGGTAAGACAGAGGGTCAGAGAAAAAGAGGAAGACCCCCAAAGAGATGGATCGGCCAGGTGGCATCATTGATGGCGTCAAGTGTGGCAGCGGTAGTGAGGTTAGCTCAGGATTGGACATTGTTTCCTTCTGCTGTACATGTGAGTCGGTTCTGACTCGATGGCACCTGATGACAACAACAACAACAATATATGCTTAAGGTGCTCTGGTAGCGTAGTGGTTACGAATCGCACTGCGAACTTCAAGGTTAGCAGCAGTTCGAAACTTCCTGCTGTTCTGCAGGAGAAAGATGAGTCTTTCTGCTCCTATAAAGATTTACAGCCCCAGAAAGCCTGTACACGGTTGCTATGATTCAGAACCGACTCCACAGAACATAAACACCAACTATCATTTCAAAGCATGAACCAGTACATGCTTTGAAATTTGTAAAATAGGACCATAGCTTCCTATTAGCATTTAATAAAGAAATGTATTGCTTAAAGTCCATGATATATTCTGAAAAGGACCTTCTATGTTTTGGATAATGATGTGTGTGCATACCATATTAAAACCTATGGCACTTCTGGTTGTCTTTGTTGCTGCAGTTGCTAAAACCACTGTCCAATGCTGGAACAGCAGCTGCTGGAGCGGATTGAGAGGCAGTGAGTGAGGAGGAAGCAGAACATGCCCAACCAGGCCCACTGTTCTGCCTCCTTGAACAACAACAGTGGACCAGGTCTCACAGTCCCCACTGTCCTCACCTCCATAGCCTAATGCATTAAAACCTGTTCCCAGAGTCAGGTCCTATGTTTCACCTGCCTGAATCCCACCTGTGGTCCAGTGTTGCAGGAGTTTGAGTTTGTTGTTGTTGTTGTTAAGTGCCATGGAGTCAGTTTCAACTCAATAACCCTATATAGGGTTTCTGAGGAGTGGCTGGTGGGTCTGAACCACCGTCCCGGTGGTTCAAATTGACCTTGCATCTAGTGAGGTACAGTGCCACAAAATTACTGATGTTGTTAAGTACTATGACTTGGTTTCAACATATAGCCACCCTGTGTAAGGTTTCCAAGGCTGTACATTTTTACAGGAACAGAAAGTTTCATCCTTCTCCTGGGGAGAAGTTGGTGGGCTCAAACCACAGACCTTGTGGTTAGCAGTCCAGTGCTTTCCCTAAAGACTCACCTCACTCCCTTAAATCTACTGTTGCTGTTAAGTGCCATTGAGTTGGTTCTGACTCATAGCATCCCTATATAGGGTTTTCAAGGAGCAACTGGTGGGTTTGGACCCCTGAACTTACTGTTAGCAGGCCTGTACTTATCCTACAGTGAACACCAGGGGATATATAAGCAAAACTATTAGGGAGAAATAATAACATAAGGACCACAGGTAGCATAGTGAGATACAAGCTGGGCTGCTAACTGCAAGCGAAGCATTTCAAGTCCAACAGGTGCTCCTTGGGATGAAGATGAGCTTTTCTGCTCCTGTAAAGATTTACAGCCTCAGAAACCCTATATAGGATCACTGTGAATCAGAATTGGCTTGATAGCACATAGCCAGCTAGCAACCAATAAACAAAATTTTATTCTCTTTAAAATCAAAATAAAACAACCATATGTGACTATGGATGTATTTGTGATTGGAGGTTGTCCCAATGGATGCTAAGCAACCCATACCTGTAGTAATATTTGTGGACTCCAGTAACAAGTAACTTTATGAAAATGATAGTACTTGCTTTGGCAAGCAATTTGACTTGTGTAAAGTCATTCATTTCTGTGATACTGAGGAGAAGACAAATATCCAGAAAATTGTTGTTGTTGTATGCCCCGAGACAGTTTCAACTCATAGTAATCCTATGTACAACAGAATGAAATACTGCCCAGCCCTGAACAATCCTTACTATTGTTATATTTGTACCCATTGTTTCAGTCATTGTGTCAAACCATCTCATGGAGATTATTCCTGCTGACTCTGTACTTTACCCAGCAAGATGCCCTTCTGGGAATGGTATTTCCTGATAATATGTTGAAAGCATATGACACAAAGTCTCCATCCATGCGTCTAAGGGACATTCTTTGGTAGTCTATGGTGTATCCAGTATTCTTCAACTACAGCATAACTTAAGAAGCTCTGGTAGCATAGTGGTTACGAATCGGGCTGCGAATCTTAAAGTCAGCATTTTGAAACTACCAGCTGTTCCGTGGGAGAAAGATGTGGCTTTCTGCTTCCGTAAAGATTTACAGCCTCGGAAACCCTGTACAAGGTTGCTATGAGTGGGTTCCAACTCCATGACACATAACCACCAACCACATCATAACTCAAATGTGTCAATTCTTCTTTGATCTTTCTTATTCATTGTCCAGCTTTCATATGCAAATGAGGTGATTGAAAATAACCAAGGCTTGCATCCTGTGTGTCTTAGTTCTAAAAGTAACATCTTGGCTTTTTAACACTTTAAAGTATTTTGCACCAAATTTGCCCACTGCTTGATCCCTTCATCCATGGGCATTTATTGTGAATCCAGGAAATGAAACCATTGACAACAGTAATAGTTGGGGTTCTGTGTCAACTTGGCTAGACCAGGATTTCCATTGGTTTAGCAGTTGATATGCATTTAGCCCCATGGTAATGAAACCTAATAAAGGCATAGTTAACTCTATAATGATTGGCTATGAGCAGCCAATCAAATGAAAGGATGTATCCTTAGGGGTATGTGTGCTCCCAATATAATGGACATTCAGGAAAGTCTATCTCTCTTCAATTGGGAACTGGGACTCTATAATTGTAAGCCATTTCCTTGGTAATAAACTGTATATATATATGTATATACAGTTCTGACTCATAGCAACCCTGTACAGGGTTTCCGAGGCTACAAATCTTTATGGGAGCAGAAAGCCTCATCTTTTTCCTGTGGAACAGCTGGTAGTTTCAAACTGTTGACCTTGAGGTTCACAGCCTGATTTGTAACTACTACGCTACCAGAGCTTATATATATATACTGTTGTTGTTACATTCTATCGAGTCAGTTCTGACTCATAGGGACCCTGTCCTGTGTAGGGTTTCCAAGGAGAGGCTGGTGAGTTTGAACTACTGACCTTGTGGTTAGAATTGACCTTTTGGTCCAGTGCTTAATCCCACAGCACTACATATATGTGTGTGTTTAACTAGACCAAGAGGCAGTTGTTCGAACAGAACAAGGGACTACCAAATAGTTTAAAATTAGGAAAGGTATGTGCCAGGGGTGTATTCTTTCACCATACTTATACAGTCTTTATGCTGAGTAAATAATCTGAAAAGCTGTATTATAAGAAGAAAAATGTGGCATCAAGATAGGAGGAAAACTCATTAACAACCTGCAATATGCAGATGATACAACCTTTCTTGCTGAAAGTGAAGACACTTAACATACTTACTGATGAAGATCAAAGACCACAGCCTTCTGTCTGGGTTGCATCTCAATGTAAAGAAAACAAAAATCCTCACCACTGCACCAATAAACAACGACTATATAAATGGAGAAAAGATTGAAGTGGTCAAAGACTTCATTTTACTCAGATCAACCATCAACACTCATGGAAGTAGCAGTCAAGAAATCAAATGACATATTACATTAGGAAAATCTGCACAAGACTTCTTTAAAAGATATCAGTTCAAGGACTAAGATGCACCTGACCCAAGCAATGGTATTTTCAATAACCTCAAATGCATGCAAAAGTTGTAGTGTGAATACCGAATACTTTAGAAGAATTGATGCATTTGAGTTATGGTGTTGGAGGAAAATATTGAAAAGTACCATGGAGTGCCAAAAGAATAAATAGATCTGTGCTGGATGAAGTGCAGCCAGAGTGCTCCTTGGAAGCCAGAATGGCCTAACTTCATCTCTCATACTTCACACATATTATCAGGAGGGACCGGTTGCTGGAAAAGCATATCATGCTTGGTAAAATGGAGGGTCAAAGAAAAAGAGGAATGTTTTCTTCTGTTGTGCACAGGGTCTCTATGGGTCGGTGTTAACTCTATGACAACAACTTGTTTCACTGGTTTTGCTTCTTTAGAAAAATCTAACCTAAAACAGAGACTGCTTTCCATTTTGTCATAGTTGAACCATTTTGGAGGACAAAATAACTCCTTCCACTTAACTGCCTTTGAGTCACAAATGTTTGAGTTTACAGACTCCAACAACATTGTATATGGAATTGGTGCTTTTTAAAAATTATATAAATGATGTTCAAACTTTAGATGTTGTTGTTGTTATTGTTAGGTTCCATAGAATCAGTATCAACTCATAGTGACTGTATGTACAGCACAGCAAAACATTGCCCAGTCCAGTGCCAACCTCACAATCATTGCTATGTTTGAGCCCATTGCCACTGTCATTGTGCCAGTCCATTTCACTAGGGGTCTTCTTCTTTTTAATGGACCCTCCATTTTACCAAAAATTATATCCTTCTCCAGAGACTGGTTCCTGGTTCCAATGTCTGGCCATCCTGGTTTTCAAGGAACATTCTGGCTGTACTTCTTCTAATACAGATTGATTACACTTTAGATTGTTATTGTTGTTGTTAAGTGATGGCGAATCAGTTCCAACCCATAGAGGCCCTGAATAGGGTTTCCACAGAGTGACTGGTGAGCTTGAACTACTGACCTTGTGGTTCAAACCAACTTTGCAGTCCAGAGCATTAACTCACAGTACCAGATGAAGTATTATCTCTCGCTCCAAAGTGTAACAATTTTGTAATAAAATTAAGTCCTCTGCCAAAAATTTAGAAAGTGTTATAAAATGTCTAGGTTTATATTTATATTCAGATAACAATTGGTTTTAGAAAAGTATTAGCACATGTGTGGTCTATAAAACTGGTTCTTCTCCTGACTTGCTAGACTAGATTGTTGGAAAAGAATTCTAGATATCATGACTGGTTAGTGTTCTGCTCTCAGTCTTGTAATGTCTGCTTAATGAGGAAAAAATTAGCATTTAGCAATGATCAGTTTATATTTAAAGCTTCCTGAGCTTTAAAAGGATCCTCTTAAACATAAAATATACTTTAAGCCATTTCAAAATTATACCTTAATAGGCTTGGCTGGTAATTATTTATAAAAAAAAACAAAAACAAAAATATGTACATGAATAAATTTCAAAACCTCAGGCAGTGAGAGAATATGTATTGGGTGAGAAAGGGGATATACCAGAATGTGGGAAATTTCTTTGGACTTGCACGATAGACAAGAGTGCATTAGAATAAAATAAAAAAAATTATTTCACAATTATGTTACGTCTTTCCCTGCCACAAACTACCAATATTTGTTTAATGTCAAAGACAGCTGTTTAATGCTGCTGTTATTGTTGGTAATTTAACCAACTAAATCATTCTTTGTCCTGATTTAATTGAATCATTATTTCAGATGTTTAAATAATCTCTAGTATTTTGAAATTGTAAATGACTCCAGGACTTCAGATTAAGAACTTTCCGTTTAACACATGCAATAATAAAATGCTACTTTTTGGTAATAATCTTTTTAATCACATATTTCTTAAATGTATGATTCTGTGAATTTATCCCGTCATTATACATGCATTATAAGCTAGATATGCTAAATAAAAACTAAAAATTAGGTAGGCAAATGCTTTCTTGACTCCTCATATACAAATTTCTTATCTTTTATTATTGTTGAATATAATACGAATAAGAGGCTGATATGATGGCAGCTGACAACAACATTTAATCAATTATTTAATATATATTAATCAGACTTCTATTAGGTACTGAGCACTGTGCTATGCTGTAGGAATACAAACATGAACCATTAGTAACCACTTCTGAAAGGGAGTTTATAATCTAGTGGCGACATTAGAAAAGGAAATCAACAATGCTTACACATATGAGTATGAATCCCTATCTGTTGGATGCTATAGACTGGAGGATATTAACAATGATTCCAAGGCTACATCTCATTACCATCTTGATGAGTCCTACAATCAATCTATAAAGTCTTCTGAGGGAGTATGTGGGAACATGATGGCTGTATATCATAAGCATTGGGCTGTGAATGAAAAGGTTAGCGGTTCCAGCACAACAGCCGCTCTGCAGAAGAAAGATAATGCTTTCTGCTCCCGCAAAAGTGTACAGCCTCAGAAACCCTACACAGGGTTGCTGTGAGTTGGAACCGATTCAATGACACTTAACAAAGTAGCATGAATAGAGAGAAGAGAGTGGTGTCATGTGAACCAGATAATTATCATCCCTTGATTAGTCAGTTGAGATTAAAAGGGCTGTTTAAAACCAAGCTTTCTAAAATTTTAGATTTGCTGAGTTTTACAAAAAGAAATGGCAATTTTATTTAAAATAGTACTAATACTATCTTGAGATTGCAAAATGACTTCCTTATAATAGGATATGAAACAATTTCATTTGCATTCACATCATACAAATTTATGAAAATTACTTAAGTGTTGAATTTTTTGGAAGAAAATGCAATATGTTATAATTTTACAGGTAGTCATAGAAAATCTGTATTTAGATAATGTAGCTGAAAAGAATGTAGTTTCTGTTTCTTTCCCTATATTGTTGTTGTTGTTACGTGCCGTGGAGTCGGTTCCGATTCGTAGAGACCCTGCACAGGGTTTCCGAGGCTGTAAATCTTTACGGGAGCAGAACGCCTCATCTTTCTCCCACGGAACCGCTGGTAGTTTCGAACTGCTGACCTTGCGGTTCACAGCCCGATTCGTAACCACTACGCTACCAGAGCTCCTTTTCCCTATATTAGGGGTATTCATATGCAGACCTTCTAATTTGAAAATATGTTATCATGATTACTGAATGAACATGGATCCACTATCAACACTCATGGAAGCAGCAGTCAGGAAATCAAACGATGTAATGTATTAGGCAAATCAGCTGCACAAGGCCTCTTTAAAGAGTTCAAGAGCAAAGATGTCAGTTTGAAGACTAAGGTGTGCCTGACCCTAGCCATGGTATTTTCAATAACTTCATGCATGTAAAAGTTGGACAGTAAATTAAAAAGTCTGTAGAAGAATTGATGCATTTGAGTTATGGTATTGGCGAAGAATATAAAAAGTGACATGGGGTGTCAGAAGAATAAAAAATCTGTGTTGGAAGAAGTATAGCCACCTAAGAAGCCAAGATGGCAAGACTTAGCCTCTATTACTTAGGACGTGTTAAAAGGTACCAATTCCTGGAGAAGGACATCATGCTTGATAAAATGGAGAGTCAGCAAAAAGAGGAAGACTCCCAACAATATGGGTTGATACAGTGGCAGCAGTAATGCACTCAAGCTGAAAAAAAAAAAAAAAAAAAAAAAAATGGTGAGGATTGTGCAGGGGCTGGGCGGTGTTTTGTTCTGTTGTTCCTAGGGTCACTATGAGTTGGAACCAACTGGACAGCACCTAACAACTACAGCAACAATCAGATAGAAGATGATATGTCTCCAGATCTGTATGACCAAAGGCAAGTCATTTTTTGTAGAGATTTGAAAAGACTAGCCCCATCAACAATGCTTTATTATCCACAAGTGCATGCTATTCATTATCTTTGTGCCTCACAGCTTCTATGTTTCCATGAGATCACTTGCAACATCTCTTCCTCTTTATTGCTACAGCTACTACAAAAGAATCAATGTGTTGATAGTTTTTACCTGCCAAAACACTGCATTCCTATTACAGAAAGGTGTTTTCAATTATCCTTTCAAAAGTAGTACTGTTTACTGATGTTGTTTTAATTGATGGTGTTGTTACTGCTGTTGAATGAAGCAGCAGGCAGTATCTCTGGTTAGACAACAATATCTAGCTTCTAGAAGGAATGAGATAGAGGTTCCTGGCTATAATTCTAGCTTTCAGGAAATCGAATCATTTCCCTTTATCCTGAGAAAATCAATACTATGAATTCCACTCTTCATCATTATTTTATGGAAGCAGCATTTTCCCCTACCCTTCTTCAGTTAGATTTCATATCAGAAGATTTGATACCAATGTCAGTCAAATATCTGTGTGTCATTGTTTTACAACTGTGAGAAAAATTTAAAAATGAATATATCTGTTATCAGATCGCATACACATATTTACCACATCATGTACACACACACTCTATTGAGCGCAGGGCCAAGGAAGTTCAATTTCAGAGACTAAAGTTTCTATATAATCCACTACTCCTTGAACTGGAGAGGGGAAATAATTGGGTGTAAACCAGTGTGATCTACTCTTTAATTGGATTCATGGGAGAACCACTGATTTTGCTTATTCATTAATTGCTAAATAATTTAATTCCTGATTTCTATCTATCTACCTATCTATCTATCTATCTATCTATCTATCTATCTATCTATCTATCTATCTAATCTGTAGTTTTTGTTAGGTGTCATCCAATCACTTCCAGTTCACAGTGATCCTATGTACAACAGAATTAAAAAGTGACTGGTCCTGTGTCATTCTCCAAATTGTTATGTTTGAGGCCATTATTGCTGTGACTGTGTCCATCCATCATGGTCCTTGATCCTCCACTCACAACATGTTCAAAGTACAAGGAATGAATGCATCCTCACTTCTAAGGAGCATTCTGACTGCACTTCTTCCAACAAAGTCTATGGTGCTTTCAATATTGTTCTCCAGCATTTTAATTCAAACACATAAATACAAATTCATTGTCCAACTTGCACATGCATATGAGGCTATCGGAAATACCATGGCTTAGGTCAGGCACTTCTTAGTCATCAAAGTGCCATCTTTGCTTTTTCACATTTTATAGAGGTTTTTTGCAACAGAGTTGCCTAATGCAAGAGACCATTCAATTTCTCACTGCTGTTTCCAGGAGTATTAATTGTGGATCACAGCAAAACAAAATCATTAACAACTTTGATTGTTTTCTCCATTTATCATGATGTGTTTTATTGGTCCAGTTGAGAGGATTTTTGTTTCCTTTACATTGAGGTACAATCTATACTGAAGACTTCAATTTTATCAGTATTTTAAGTCCTCTTTGCCTCTGGCAAGGATGGTTGGGTCATCTGCATATCACAGGTTGTTATATATGAAACATTTGTATGATAAACAAAGCAATTAATGAGATTATTAAATTCAAGATAGAACAGTTCTAAATTTGCAAAATATCTTATTAATCTTTTAATACAAAACATATTAAATTCTTTTTGTTGTACCTAATAAATGTGTCTGAATAATAATTTATTTCATCCAGTTGTCTTACATGACATGGGCAGTAAATGTTTCCAGCAAAAGAAAAAATGCAACTTATTTTTAATATAATTTTATTATACTATAAAAACATTTTCCCAGATTATGCTGTCAAAATTTTCCTAAAGAAATGAAATATTTCAATTTGTTTTTCTCAAGGAAAATAATTAATTTTTTAAACTGAAATAATTTCCACTTAGCTCTGTCATCCTAAGTCTATCATCATGACAGAACTGGAACTGTGAGACAAAATCATTATGTTGTAGAATGTGGGAGAGGGCTTAAACTGTTTTGAGAAGTCATGTCCAGCATTTCCCAGTGTATAGTTTATGAGCTGTTAATGGTTTCACAGAGGCAAATTTTTCATTTGTTTTCTTTTTTCAATGTTTAGAGTGTTATCACTCAAGCTAAAATATTTTAGTAGTGTCATATAGCAAAAATCACTATTTCTCATGTTATACATCCATCACAGGTGGGAAGCAATCCTGGTCCTTGTCTCCTTACAGCCAGCAAAGTTGATTACACTGCTTCTATCCTGAATATCACCAGTCACTTTGGCAGTGAGATAAAAAAACTGCAGGGTCCTCACTAGCAATGAAGTCATAAGGCCTAAAAAATGATTTGTGTCACTTCTTATACCTCTTGGGCCAAAATTTACCCCATTGCCTCATTCTCGTCAAGAAGTGAAATCCTACCATATGACTGGCTGTCAGAGACCTGGAGATTTTTGCTTAATACCGTATTTCAGCAGTTAAAAGAGTTGAAAGATGAAGATAGGAATGAGTTCAGAATGTCAACTAAGTCGATCTGGGGTCAACTCCCATTATTGTGGGATCCATTCATAATAAAATCACAGGCCTGCTTGATCTGCTTGATTTTCTCCCATGGATGAGTTTGGTTCCAGACAATCTTTTAACTACCTAATGGTGGTGGAAAGGTGCTGCTCTTTTCTATCTGATGATCATTGGTTCCAAATGTCATTCATTCACTTATTCATCAGTCCTTGTTTTTATTGAATATGTTCTGGACTCATATTATATGCAGGGAACAAATTAATCTTTGTTGGGGGAAGTACAGGAAACAAAAGTTCATCTGTCTTGGGTATGTAGAGATGAGGTTAGAAAGGCAAGTTGGTATCTTGAAATTCAAGTATGTAGGTTTTACCCTAAATACATTAAGAAGACTTTGCAAAGTTTTGGGGAGCAGAGTAATACATTATTTAACAAGCACATTTACTTATAATGGTTCTAAATGCTGTTCTAAACACTTAAAATATCAATTCAAGGAATTCTCATAAGAGTGCTATGAGGTAGGTTTTACTGTGCTTCCCACAGAGAGATGGACAAAATTAGGCATAGATATATTAATAACTTGCCCAAGGTATACAGCCAGTAAATGGCTGTGGCTGGATTCAAATGCATTCACTGTTTATGGTCCCTAGTCTTATCAACCTTGCTCTCACTATCTGCTGTGAAGTGAAGATTACTCTGAAAACAGCATACAAATTGATTGCAAAAGAGGTAGGCAAGATTTGAAGCATGAGTTCACTCAGTGGCATAAGCTATCATCTAGATAAGAGAGATGTTAGGGTATGAATAGTGATGCTTCCATGTGGTCTCCTTTCTAAGCTTGTAGTATACTTAGGAGACTGCTGGACATTTCTTTAGGCATGAGGGGGTTTGACACTTACCCTGGATGACTCTTTCAGAGCTGTCTCATGGCTGTATCAATTATAAAGCAATCTTTATTTTATTTAGTTTTTATAAGTGAACTCAACCTTGATAGGAATTTAAATCACTCCATTAGTATAAGTACCAACCAATTTCTAGGCTTCAAAACATCAGCTCTAGTGTGAGTTTAATAATTTATTAAATGTGGATGAATATTTGCATAATTTAATTTCCTAACCTCTGCACTAAAAAAATTATAATGTTTAATTTTGAGATTTCTGTCCACTTAAATAGAGAAAAATAAGTGTTAGAAATACATAATAATGATCAGAGAAATTATTTCACAGGAAAAAAAATCATTGTTCTGGAAATTTTGAGAACATTTGATATCTAAGCATTAAAAACAGATCTCAAGTGAAGTTCCCAATATATATATATATTTCTATAGAACATATTACTCTTCTTTGGGCCTCAATTTTCAAACAATTCAGACTTGAAGTACTTAAAAGTCAAATATTTTCAATTCTTAGACTATTAGTAAGTCCTGCTCTTACTATCATATCTTAAAGGAGTCCAGGTAGCATAAGGGGTTACGAGTTGGACTGATGACTACAAGGTCAGCAGTTTGAATCTACCAGAGCTGCACTCCTGTAAAGACTTACTACCTCAGAAACCTTATACAGGGTTGCTATGAGTCAGAACCGACCCAAAGACATGCCACCGCAACCACCATCGTACTTTATTAATATGTAAACTCTATACAATCAATTTTTTTAGACTAGATTTATGTCTCAGAATATAACCTATGATGATGACTATATGTATTCAAAAAGAATGTGGTTTCTGTTGTTGGATTGAATATTTTATTATTGTCAATTTGGTCAAATTATGTCAATTGATAGTACTGTTCAAATCTGTTTTGATTCTACTAATTTTCTCACCATTTATTTTGTTGATTCTTGAGAAAGGAATATTAAAATATCTAACTATAATTAGGATTTGTTCATACTTCCTTTCAGTTTTATTAATTTTTACTACATGTACTTCAAAATACTGTTACTAGTTTTGTATAGAAATCCTATGTCTTCTTGATAAATTGCTCCCTTTATCATTATAAAATGACCCTTTTTAGTGGTTTGTACTCAACTAAACTGAAAATTAGTGGTTTGAACCCAACTAGTAGCACTGAGGAAGAAAGGTTACAATCTGGTTCTGGTTAAGATTGTTGTTGTCGTTGTTGTTAAGTGCCG
>NW_006408600.1:9258136-9277768 GCF_000296735.1 Chrysochloris asiatica
GATATAGATATAGATATAGATATAGATATAGATATAGATATATGAGTTTTAAAGAGGATATGTGAATAAGTATAACCACATGGGGGAAGCGGAACAACTGTTGTTCTATGGAGGGACTTGCAATCATTGAAATGAAACAAAGTGCACAATTTGTTGAATATAAAACTGATGATCTTGCTTGTAAACTTTCACTCAATTCACTTAAAAAGTAAAAAATGAAAAGGTAAATATGGCCCTTGTTAAAGCTTGAAGAGTTTTGTTTCAAAATAAAGGAACATAGGTTGTAGAAAGATTTTTCACTTTAAAGATGGCTGTGATATAATTGGAAACATAATAAGGTCATTATTGAAATTAATATTGTGTAAGAAAATATATAATAAATTATGAGTGTAGCAGAATTTTGATATATTACATAATTGTTTTTATGCATTCATGCCTATATAGAAACATCAAGTGCAAAGAATAAATATGTCATAGAAAGCTTTGCCACTAAAAAATAAGATCAATAAGGTGACCTGGCATGCTTAATAGCATGCTTAATTGACCATGATTAATGCTTAAATTATAGTTATTAAAAATTAAAGAACTGTTGTTTGTCACATTCTACTTTCTCCTGGGATACCCAGTGCTTTATATTGGGTTCATCCAGTCAGTTTATACAGGATAGGAACATATGATCCCAAGCATAATATCATGTCCTTTTTGTGGGTAAAGAATTCCCCAAATAATTATTAGCCACAGTAACACAGAATACCTAGATTCAGCATATTATCTTGGACATTCTGGAATAAGCATGTGAAAAGTCAAAACTATTTATCCCCATAGTAAAAAAAAAAACATACCTTCAGGTAACATGCTGTTTGTTGTTCTTCTGTACCGTTAAATCTGTGCTAACTCCTAGTGACCATGGACAGAGTTTTCTACAGTGGTTGGTGGGTTTGAACTTGGACCTTGAGGTTACCAGTCAAGTACCTATTCCATATTGTAAAACCAGGGCTCTTTTAGTAATTAAAATATTAAAAACATGATGAAATAACAGCACATGTATTAGATACTTCGGACCTAGAGAGCATTTTTACTTAGGGGAAAGTGATATAAGGTAATAAGATAGACTCATTGGCTAAAATTCCTTTCATTTCATTTTTTAACAGATATTTTTAAAGCAAATGTTTTCACTATGTTTTTAGATATGCTACCAAAAGCACTTTTCTAATAGATACAGATCAAGTTCATTCTTAAGACCCTTTATTTTGATAATCAGGGGAAGTGATTATAAACAAAATAAATCATAATCATGAAAATATTTTTATGGGTGTTGATTGAAATGTACATTCACTTTTTTTTTTTTTCCCTGTTATAATCAATGGATTTTAAAGGGTTTAAAAATAAAAAATACTGGCTTTCACTTCTGTAATCTCAATTGATTTTATCTATTGACTATTGACTTGTTTACCTCCTTCCAAAATGACAGATTTTTTTTAATGCTGATTTTTTTCCCCCAAAAAAAGTAGTATAAAAACTTTCAAACATGCAAAAATTTGAAATAATTTTACCAAGAACACTTAAGTTGTATTTTTAGAACTTAGAATTTTAATTAACATTTTGCTAAATTTGCTGTTACGTATTATAAAAACTGGTGAGGGAGCCATGTCTGACCTCCTCTAACCTCACAATGGGGTTGTTGTTGTTGTTAAGTGTCATCATGTCAGTTCTGACCCACAGCAATTCTGTATAGGGTTTCTGAAGGACATCTGGTAGCGTAGTGGTTACGAGTCGGGTTGCTAATTTCAAGGTTGCAGTGTGAAACTACCAGTTGTTCCACAGGAGAAAGATAAGACTTTCTGATCCTGTAAACATTTACAGCCTCAGAAACCCTATGCAGGGTCACTGTAAGTTAGAATTAACTCCATGACACATAACAACAACAACATAGGGTTTCTGAAGAGCAGCTGGGGAGCTTTAACTGCCAAACTTTCGGTTCAAACCGACTTTGTGGTCCAGCATATTAATCAAATAGAAGATCAGCCGAAGGCCAATTCTTAAGAGTCAGAGGTCAGATATGCCTCCACCTCTACCAGTTCAGACACCAACCATGCCTTCTATGGCATTCTTTACTTCTCTGCTGGGTTCGATAAATTATTGCAAGGATCACATAGAACTCAGAATACTAATAACTACGGGTTTTATCTCAACCCCCTCATATGCATGTGAAATTTGGACAGCAGACAGAAGAATTGATGCATTTGAATTATGGTGTTTGAGAAGAATATTAAAGGTACCATGGATTGCTAGAAGAACAAACAAATCAGTCTTGGAAGAAGTGCAGCCAGAATGCTCCTTAGACGTGAAGATGGCAAGACTTTATCTCTCATAACTTCAGACATGTTATCACATGGGACCAGGACCTGGAGAAGGATATTCATCAAGCATGGTGAAATGGAGGATCAGTGGAAAAGAGGAAGATCCCCAATGTATGGATTGACACAGTGGCAGCAACAATGGACTCAAATATAACAATTGTGAGGATGGCACAGGACTGGCATAGGGTCAGTATGCATTAGAATCAACTTGATAGCACCTAAAACAACAGTGTACTCCACAGTCAATATAAACTCTCTATTTCTTTAATCAATGAAAGGTTTTTGTTTTTTTTGTTTTTTTTAATTTTCACTGTAGCTGGACTTGGTCCACAGACAAACATTTGGAATGGTGGCTCACTATAAAGCAAATCATTAAAGGATGATAGTGAAGCAAGAACATTGTGTATTCTTTTCACAGGATGCAAATAGATTACATGCAATCATGTCCAGATTATTTTGGAGAAAATGAGATGTGTGTGACTTAGTATGAGACAAAATTCCTACTATTCTTGTATGAAGACTTGTGACTTGGAAGGATAAATGGCTGATTTTGCAGGTTCTACATTTTATTGTCAGTTACCAAAAAGAAACCTGTCATCTAGAGACAAAGAACAAGATGAAATCAGAATGACCAGAATTGCAGGATTGTATTCCTATCTGCCTGGAGGCATAGAGGCATTGTTATCTTATTCAGCATCGACTTTTTACCCTTGACTTTGAGAAATATATTTAGAGGAGAAGGCTTGGCAATTGATTGGACCTTGTTTGATAGATAAAGGGGCAGAGTGATGAACAGATCAGCTATTTTTGACTTGGTGAGTTCTTTAATTTTTTTTCCCCCTAAAACTGGATTTTATTATTCCTTTGCCTAAAATCTACTCAGAATACTCTGAAATGCAAATTCCTTGACATGACCACCAAGATTTTGCATGATCTGACCTCTGCTTAATACCCTGAACAATGTGTCACTCTCTCTGCATCTGTAGACCCACTCCTAGCTCCACTGCGCTTTTTTCTGTTCTTTGAAGTTTTGCTTTTTTTCAGGGACTTTACATTTGTTATTTTCTTTGCCTCCCAATTTTAGTTCACACACTATCTTCTCAGAGATACTTCCTGCAAACTTGAAGTTGCTGTTCCTTTACATTCACCTTCATGTCATCATAAGTTTTTGCTTCTTGACACTTAAGACTATTTTTGTTTTGTTATTAAGTGGTTTACTATCCTGCCTTTCCTAGGAATGTTAGCTAATTGATAGTAAAAATATTTTACTTTTTTCCATTAGCAGTGGCTTCTTCATACTTAAATTGCTGGATATGTGGTGAGCAGTCAATACTAAATGTTGAAGAATGCTTTCTGGGAGCAGCCACTCTTGTTATATTTCAATGATTTGCCTATTAATATTTACAACTGCTGGACTACATAGTCATATAATTCTTTTCAATGAAGAAGCATTATTAGATGTTTATTTGAAATTGATATTAATACTCTATTCAACAAAGTATACTAAAGTTGATAAGGAACAATATGGTGTGGTAGACAAGTACATGCTTGAATAAAATTTAATTCTCTACTATAAACTCTGTAACCTTGCTAAGCTTCTATTTCTCTGTCTGCACTGTAGGGATAATAATAGAGCTCTCATAGGAATGTTTAAGGAATGAATGGGCCAGGGTAGCTATAAAAAGTCTAACAAGAGGACTGAACACAGTGCCTGGAGTCATTATGGCATGAATATATATATACACATACACTGGACCAATAAACAACATTCTTATCAATGGAGAAAAGATTGAAGTTGTCAAGGACTTCATTCTTCTTGCATCAACTATCAACACTCATGGAAGAAGCAGTCAGGAAATCAAAGGACGTATTGCTTTAGGCAAATCTGCTGCACAAGACCTTTTTAAAGTGTTGAAGAGCAAAGATGTCAGCTTGAGGACTAAGGTGCGCCTGACCCAAGCCATGGTATTTTCAATAACCTCATATGCATGTGAAAGCTGGACAGTAAGTAAAGAAGACCATAGAAGAATTGATGCTTTTGAGTTATGGTGTTGGAGGATAATGTTGAAAGTACCATAGGCTGCCAAAAGAACCAATAGATCCATTTTGGAAGAAGTACAACCAGAGTGCTCCTTGGAGCCCAGGATGACCAAACTTCATCTCTCATACTTTGGACACATTGTTAGGAGGGACCAGTAACTGGAGAAGGAGATCATGTTTGGTAAGTTGGAGGGTCAGAGAAAAAGAGGAAGACCCCCAATGAGATGGATTGGCCAAGTAGCAGCATCGATAGACTCAAGCTTGGCAACAGTAGTGAGGTTGGCACAGGATCAGGCAGTGTTTCATTCTGCTGTGCCTGAGGTCGCTATGAGTCGGTACCGACTCAATGGCACCTAACAACAACAACAACATAGTTATCCTGTTGAAAGCTTCTAAAAGTGTGGCTGTTTTTTTGTAAATTTTTGCTTCCCAGTGTAGGGTGTTTCCAATCAATGATTCTGGAGGTAATATTTTCAATTAGAACTCTTCAAATTTTCCCATCTGTAATCTCAATAAGAATGCCACATTGTAGTTAATTAAAATAGCTACTTTCCAATAGTGTTTGTAGGCAGTAAGCTTGCAGAGAGTTCTTGTGTAGGGATGAAAGGAGCAATAAGGCAAACCTGGAAGATTGTTGACATGGCAAATATCTTGTTACCTAAATATTTACCACAATTAAAAACAAATAATAAAAGGCAAATCTGTGAGGGCTAGAGTGACCTGCTTAATCTTTGTGCTTACTGTAGAAGATGCATACTCACTAATTGTACATGATAAATGCTTTTCCATTACCTCAAATAGCCATACCCGATTAGATCAAGCACTTCAATGAAGACGACCAAGAATAAATTTTGCCCTGTAATTTGAGGCCAGAGGAGAAATCATGAGCATTGTGTTCACCTCAGTGCCCCAGGTTTCTGGTGAGAAGTAGTCCCTCTACCGTAATCTGCCTAAAGTCCTAGTCTAAACTAATCTTAATGTGCCCTACATCCCTGCGTACCCCATAAGCATGAGCAGCCAGAGACTACCATGTGTTTCTCACCCATGTGTGATGCATGCATACAATTTTTATTACTTCATCTCAAGACCCTCTCTAGCTCTTGTCACCCACACCTTGCTCTGGGACCTGTGGAGCTTGAAGTATTTATCAGAAAATTCCTTCTTTTCCAAGTTCTTCTTTAAATGTTCCATTCACTTTATTTTCTTAAATTGAAACCCAGTTCTCAACTTGAATTCACTGCATACTCTACAGCTCTTCCAAGTATTGACTTTTCTTTTTTCCTCTGCTCATCTGCTGAATCTTCAAATGACAGTATTTTGCTCAATCTAGTTAATTTCAGTTCAATTTTTTTTTTTTTTTTTTTTTTTTTTTTGCATTTTTCCTTTTGGTAGGAGTTCCTGGGTGATGCAAACAGTTAAGTAGCTGGCTACTCACACAAAGATGGGTGGTTCAAATCCACACAGAGGAACCTAGGAAGAAAGACCTGGATGGTGTACTTTCAAAACAGCATGGGAACTGAAAACTCTGGGGAACACAGTTCTACCGTAAAGCCCATGTGCTGACCATGGGTCAGACTTGACCCAGCAGCAACTTTTTTTTTTTCTTTTTTTCTTCCATTGCTTACTTGTCTACTCTCTTGGCCAAAGTCTCCATATTGAATTCATTGGCTCCAGTTTTTAAATAGGACATGCATCTGAATTCTGACCAATTCTATAAAGCTTCACCTTTACCATTTTGTATCAAGATGCCATTCTCTCTCACCAGTGTTATTGACACCTCCTGGTGTGGTACTGTACGACAAGCACTGGATCATAAGATTGATTTGAACTGCAAGGTCCATGGTTCAAACTCACCAGCCACTCCTCAAACACCCTATACAGTGTCATTATGAGTTGGAACCAGCTCAATGACACTTAACCACAACAACAATTTGTTACTTTATTTTGCTCTCCCTCTGTTGTTATTAAGTTGGTTCTGACACATAGCAATTCTGAATAGGGTTTCCAAGGAGCAGCTCATGAATTTGAACTGTCAGCCTTGTGGTTCAAACAGACCCTGGGGTCCAGTGCATTATTCCACAGTGCCATGGAAGTGGACAGACATTTTAATATAACCAGAGTGTGGATAGTTTTTGACTCATTCTTGTGTGTATGTGTGTGTAGTCCTGATGTAGCACTTTGGGGTAAGTACTAGACTGCTAACCGTAAGGCTGGAAGTTCAAATGCACCAGCTGCACCTCTGAAACTCTATACCGAGTTGCAATGAGCTGGAATCGACTTGTTGGCACTAGACAACTACAATATATATGTGTACCAAAATACTAAAACCCCACGGCCATTGAATTGTTAGAAATCAACTCAGAGCAATCCTATATTGGATTTCCAACAGTGTAAATCTTTACATTAGCAGAGAGTATCATCTTTCTCCTGTGGAGCTTCTGGTACATTTGAACCAGTGACCTAGTGGTTAGCAACATAGTGCAAACAGGACTCCATATATATATATGAGGGAGGTTCAGAAATTGAAAAACAGAATTAAAAGAGCATGGAATTTATAAAACAAAAATCCTCACCACTGGACCAATAAACAACATTCTTATCAATGGAGAAAAGATTGAAGTTGTCAAGGACTTCATCATTCTTGTATCAACTATCAACACTCGCGGAAGCAGCAGTCAAGAGATCAGACGACGTATTGCATTGGGCAAATCTGCTGCACAGGAACTTTTTAAAATATTGAAGAGCAGATATGTCAGCTTGAGGACTAAGGTGCGCCTGACCCAAGCCATGGTATTTTCAATAACCTCATATGGATGCGAAAGCTGGACAGTGAATAAGGAAGACCATAGAAGAATTGATGCCTTTGAGTTGTGGTGTTGGAGGAGAATACTGAAAGTGCCATGGACTGCCAAAAGAACCAATAGATCTGTTTTGGAAGAAGTGCAGCCAGAGTGCTCCTTGGAGGCCAAGGTGGGTAAGCTTCGTCTCTTATACTTTGAACATATTGTCAGGAGGGAACAGTTGCTGGAGAAGGATGTCATGCTGGGTAAGGTGGAGGGTCAGAGAAAAAGAGCAAGACCCCTAACGAGATGGATCAGCCAGGTGGCATCATTGATGGCGTCAAGTGTGGCAGTGGTAGTGATGTTGGCCCAGGATCGGACATTGTTTCGTTCTGCTGTGTATGGGGTTGCTATGAGTCGATTCCAACTCGATGGCACCTGCCAACAACAACAACAATATATGTGTGTGGACATCTGGTGTGGTGCTATAGGATTAGCACTGGACTGGATACCACAAGGTTAGCAGTTGAAATCTACCAGTTGCTCCTCGTAAGCAAAATCCAGGGTTGGTATGAGTTGGAACTGACTCATAGCGACCCTATGCACAACAGAATGAAACACTGCCCAGTCCTGGGTCAATCTCACAATTGTTGTTATTCCTGAGTCCATTGCTGCCACCACTGTGCCAACCCATCTCATTGGGGGAATTTCTCTTTTGCTCTGTCCCTCCAATTTACCAAACATGATTTCCTTCTCCAGTGACTGATCCCTCATGACAGTATGTTCAAAGTGTGAGAGATGAAGTTTGGCCATCCTGGCTTCCAAGGAGCCCTTTGGCTACACTTCTTCCAACACAGATCTTTTTGTTCTTTTGGCAGCCCATGATACTTTTAATATTCTCCTCTGACACCGTAACTCTTCTAAGGTCTTCTTATTCACTGTCCAACTTTCTCATGCATATGAGGTTATTTAAAATACAATGGCTTGGGTCAGGAGCATCTTAGTCCTCAAACTGACATCTTGCTCTTCAACAATTTAAAGACCTATCTTGCAGCAGATATGCCTAATGCAATATGTCATTTGATTTCTTGACTGCTGCTTTCATGAATGTTGATGGTTGATCTGAGAAAAATGAAGTCATTGACAACTTCAATCTTTTCTCCATTTGTATGTATGTTTTTTATTGGACCAGTGGTGCAGATTTTTTTTTTTTTTTTTTTTTTACATTGAGGTGCAACCCAGACGGAAGGCTGTGGTCTTTGATCTTCATCAATAACTATTTTAAGTCCTCTTAACTTTCAGCAATATGTATAATCTGCATATTGCAGGCTGTTACTGAGTTTTCCTCCAATCCTGATGCCTCTTTTTTCTTCATATAATCAAGCTTCTTGGATGTGTGTATATATATTTGCCTTCCTCTCTCTACCCACACCAGAATGAAAACTCTATAGAACCTGGGACTTTGCATTACTGATTATCATAGTTCCTCTTGATCTAAAATAACTTTTGTGAATTAGTAGATTTATATCATCTTATTTGTTGAGTGAATGGTTAGATTTTCTCATTTATCAAGATGGAGTCTTTAGAGTTAAACTATGATGGATTTTTTACTTGATTCACTAAGAGATGTTTCCTCTCCTGCAAAGAATGTTTGCCTTTACACCAAGTCCGTGGCATGGAAAAACTAACCAATTCTGGAAGTACTGTCCTGTACACCCTATTTGCATGGACCTTCCAGTCATTTGGTGGGAATTAGGAAGAGTTCAGATAGAAAAGCCATATGTAATAAATTCAAGGGACCACAATGACAGAGACTGACTTAATCTGAAGGATAGAGTAAATCTCTATGAAGTAACCATGAATCTGGCAGACTTTGCTATTATGAGGCCAAGTTAGCAAGAGGCAGAGGCAGGGGATATGCTCTTGGCCAAAGAACAAAACACATGTTCCTGAGATAGGAAAGAGCAGAGCTCTAGCACCTCATTGAAGGAAGGCAGATGGAGCCTTTGATGACGTTAGGTTACACTAACTAATCACTAAACATAATAAATAAAATAAAAAGCAAACTCACTGTCATGAACTGGATTCTGAATCACAGTGACCTTGTACAGAGTTTCTGAGACTAGATCTTTACAGGTGTAGATAACCTCATCGTTCTCCAGGGGAGCAGCTGGTGATTTTGAACTGCCAAACTTGTTACTAACATTCCAAAGAGTTCTTTTGTCATTAAATATAATGGATATTTATAATTTTATAGTATTGTAGGCAACACTTTGCCTGCTCCTTTAATTTCTGGGATGATTTTGACACTAGATGGAAAGTTCAACCTCACAATCCCCTTGTTATTGTGAAGGGTTCTTTCGTTTCTTTAGACTTTCTTTTAAAGAGCTCCCTCCCTGCCAATCTGGTTCTTTGTAACTCATCCTTTCTCATCCAGCTAGCTTCCTATTTTTATTGCTGAGTCATCCAATCAGGCTTAATTGTCTCTTTCTCCAGCTGGTTATGTCTTTTTGGAGAAAAAATTTTGCCACAGGTGCATCTTTTAAAATAGGAAAATATGAGTAACTAAATAAGGACACAGCTAGATTTTACTGGTGAACTCTGAAAATTTAAAAGATGATTAGCAACTTTCACTTTTCATCCTGCTGACCAAGTTTTTGAATCATTCCATCACAGACTGACTCATAGCATCCTCTGATCCACTGAAAACCTTTTCTTTTTTTAAATTCCTTTCACATGGTTTCCTTTCGTTGCTTAATTGTTTCTTTTCTTTCACTCTCTAGCCATTTTAGGTCCATTCAAAATTGAGTCACATAATGTGCTTGTAAAGGAAATATGGTTTGAGACAAAATTGCAAACTGAAAGATAGGAAGGTTTTGGAATTAATAGTAACTGATTTGAATTTCCTCTCTCTTATCCATAAAAACAAAAACAAACAAAATTCCCCCAAACCTAGATTTCCCCCCAAAATAGTTGTTTGAACATTGAAAGGGGGAAATGTTTAACTTATGTAAGGCTTGTTGCTATGTGCCATCAGTTCTGACTCATGGTGGCAGTATGCACAATGGAACCTGCACAGCATGTTTGAGCCCATTGTTGCTGCCATGTGTCAGTCCTTCTTGTTTAGATTTTTTCTCTTTTTTGCTAATCCTTCTGCATCACTAGAGAGGCTCATCATCTGACAGTGTTCCACTGCTCTTCATAATGTTTTCAGTGACTGACCATTCAGAAGGGGTTTTCCTTTCCTAGTCTAAGTCTGGAAGCTCTACTGAAACCTGCCCATCATGGGTGATCCCAGTGGCATTTAAAATACCAGTGATATACTTTTCATCATCGCTATAACACACAAGCCACCATAGTACAGCAAACTGGTCGACTAGTGGTAGACTAAGGCTTATACATACTACTAAATCGGAGTCTTTAGATGAATGTTAAAAAAAAAAAAAAAAGAATCAAAAAGTATTTAAGTTGTATTGTGAATTGGGTTAAGGTTTACTGAGCAATTCAGTTTTTAAGTCAACGATTCATATACAGTTTACCTCATATAATTAATTACAACCTCACAGGTTGTAATTAATTACAATCATCACTTATCCCACTTCCTCCCTGTGTTTCCGGTTTCCATTACTCTTTCTCTCCTTACCTTGTCTACTCTCTGAACTTTGTCCCTGGGCAAATGTGGCCTTTTGATCTCAAATGTTTGATTTTTTTAAGGAGTGCATACTACGCTAGTGTTACTGTTTCTCTTATGGTGATGGTGGTTATGTGCCGTGGAGTCAGTTCTGACCCATAGTGACTCTGTTCAGGGTTTCCGAGGCTGTAAATATTTACAGGAACAGCTGGTAGTTTTGAAGTGCTGACCTTGACCTTTCTATTGTTTCTCTGAAAATTGAACCACTGGGGCGAGTTCAATTCCAGGCTTGATGGGTAACAATGGACCATACGCTCAGGGATTCCACAGTCTCTATTTGACCAATTACCCTGATCATTTTTATGATCTTAAGTTTTGTTTCACATTTTTCTCTCACTCTACCTGGAACTTTCTAATGTGACCACTTTCATCTTCAACTTTTTTCACTCTCTTTGCTGTGGATGGGGAGAGACCCAGAAATTATCAATTATTTAAAGATTAAAAAAGACTTTGTGTTTTGTACAATTGAAAATAAGAATCAGAAATTATTTTAATATACTCTTGGCCTTCTACAATTCATCCAAACAGTAAATTTTACCAAATATCAAATATTTCTTTTTCTGCTCAAGTTATAAAAGCATTAATATTCAAATAATTAGGCTAACTTGTTCATGAATAAAATCACTTATACTGTTCCAAATAACATATTTTAACTCTTGTAATCTTATCCTACAACTCTGGTGTGGCGTTGTAGGATAAGCACTTTACTATGAAGTCCGTTTGAACTGAAAGGTGGGTGGTTCAAACTTAACAGCTGCTCCTCAGAAACCTTATACAGGGTCGCTATGAATCAGAATCTACTCAATGACACTTAAAACAACAACAATCCAAAGATTATTAGATGCATTTTCTTTTGGGGGTCTAGTATCTATACTTTCTGTAATATTTTAAAAAGTTCCCAGAAAACATTAATTTATCACTTATTTTATTTTATTTTCTAACTATATTCACAAAAATTTAGCTCTACAAATAATTCTTGTTCAATTAAATCTTATTCTTAATTTGACATGTGAAGTTAAAAATGAATGAGGAAATAGAAGAAAAAGATGTGCAGATGTTGTGCTAACACTTCACATGCATTGTGTCAAATAGTTTCCACAATAACTAGAAAGATAAGTATTATTTGTCTTTTTACATATGCAGAAACTCAGGCTCAAAGAACTTGAGATTAGGCCAGCATTGGAGATCAGAGAAAATGACCTCTGAAGAAAAATGTCTTATTAAATATACATGTTTTGAGTTTCATAAATATATAATAATGCTCCATTGGAGTCTCCATCTCCCATGGTTTACAATGATTCAGAACATATTTCGCTGATAGTGAGAGTACTACAAGAAAATAGAATGTAATTCAGTGTGATAACATGAGGTGAAATAAGGCAAACATGAAGAACCAGGAGACTTCTATTTTCAGCTTTGTCACTACCTCATTAAATGAGCTCAGGAAAGCATTTAACCTTTCAAAGTCTGGCTTTCCAATTCTGGTGAAAACAGAAAAAGAAATAGAACAATTATAAGACTTATCTAACAAGGATTTTCTGACGATAAAATAGTGCAGGATTCAAGTTCCCAGAATAAAGGTTGCTAAAATAAAAAAAAAAAAAAAAAAAAAAAGAGCTTTTTGAATAAATCATTATCATGCACTCTAATCAATCTTTGAGGTTGGGGAAATGTTTCCTAGTTGCTTCCTTTGAAGCAACCTTTCTGTGTCTTTCCTCAAACCAGTTTCCTTGTTTGGATTAAGTAGAAATTTGCTGATAAAGAGACTGTTTTCTAGTTTGATTCTATTATTAACGTACTGTTTGGTCTTTGTATTTAAACTGTGATAGCTTAGTTTACTGATCTTAGTAATCAGGTAAATAATCAGGCTAGGCAGTCTCTATTGTCTTATTTTAAGTTTCTTGAATGCTGACATCCTAGAACAATACCTAACATATACAGACAGATGCTTGGTAAATAATAGGTTAAGATCATTCTACAGTCTTCTTTGGTTAAATGTAATGTAGTAGACTTGCCAGGCAGAGAAACTAGAAGGATACCTATGAAAACAGCCATAATGTGGGGAGAATGTTTGGATGAAGTAATGATTTCCTCTCATTATATTCAAATATGAGGATGGGATTCTAGAAATTTGCAGAAAAAATTGTGAGTATTGCTGTGCCACCCTCTATGTTTTTGTGGCAAATTTCACATAACACAGAATTCACCATTGCAATATTTAAACTGTATAATCCAGTAGCCTCCCACAGGCTTTACTCCATTCACCTCATCATGGTCAACTCTACTTTGAGGAGATAGCTCTTCCTCAGTCGCGTTTTGAGTGTCTTCCAACCTGAGGGGCTCATTTTCCAGCACTATATCTGACAGTGTTTCTCTGCTATTCATAAGGTTTTCAGTGATTAAATATTCAGAAGTAGTTCGTCACTCCTTCTTCCCAGTCTGTCTTTGTCTGGAAGCTCATCTGAAACCTGTCCACCATGGGTGACCCTGCTGGTATTTAAAATACCAGTGGCATAGCTTCCAGAATCACAGCAACTCACAAGTCACCATAGTATGACAAACTGACAGACTAGTGGCCAACGGAGAAAAGATTGAAGTTGTCAAAGGCTTGCTTCATTCTTCTTGGATCAACTATCAACACTCATGGAAGCAGCAGTCAAGAAATCAAACATTTTGCATTAGGCAAATTTGCTGCACAAGACCTTTTGAAAGTGATGAAGAACAAAGATGTCAGCTTGAGGACTAAGGTGCACCTGACCCAAGCCATGGTATTTTCAGTAACTTCATATGCATGCGAAATCTGGACAGTGAATAAGGAAGACCGTAGGAATATAGATGCATTTGAGTTATGGTGTTAGAGAATATTGAAAGTGCCATGGGCTGCCAAAAGAACAAACAGATCTGTGTTGGAAGAAGTGCAACCAGAGTGCCCCTTGGAGGCCAGGATGGCCAAACTTCATCTTTCTTAATTCGGACATATTGTCAGGAGGGACCAGTTGCTGAAGAAGGATATCATGTTTGGTAAGGTGGAGGGTCTCAGAAAAAGAGGATGACCCCTAGGGAGGTGTATTGGCAAAGTGGCAACATCAATGCCCTCAAGCTTGGCAAAAATTGTGAGGCTGGCCCAGGATTTGGCAGTGTTTCATTCTGTTGTGCAGAGGGTTGTTATGAGTTGGTACCAACTTGATGGCACCTAACAACAACAAAAATAACATCCAATAGCATTTAACAGATACATAATATTTTATGATCATAGTTTTTGCTAAGAACCCTTCAGTTGGTTCCAACTCGTAGAAACCCTATATAGGGTTTCCAAGGAGAGGCATGAGAGTTTGAACCACTAACCTTGCAGTTCAATCCAACCTTATGGTCCAGTGCTTGTCCTACCATACCACATCCAATATCTATTCTAGGCAGGTTCATCATCCCAAAGGAAGACCTGTGCATGTAAGCAGTCACTCCGCATTCCTCCCTTGTAGCCTCTAGCAACCACTGATCTGTTTTCTGCCTATAGACTGGCTTATTTGGTATATATATATATATGGTATCATGACTGTTTGTGTTTGGCTTTTTTGCTTATTTTATGTTTTACAATTTAATCTATTTATCAATACTCCATTCCTTTTTTATGGCTACATAATATCCCATTATACTGATATATTATTTGTGCTTATTGATTCATCATTGTATAGACATTGGATGTTGACTGTCAAACTGTGATTTTTACATAGCAAAGGACCTTACCTTGATATAATAATCTTGTAGGTATGTTTAAAAATAATAATATATTTTTTAAAGTGATCCTTAAAGAAAACTTTACTCCTTAGGACTTTCAATGACTAGCTATTTCTTTTTCAGAAGTAGATCATCAAGCCTTTTTTCTGAGGTACCTGTGGATGACCTCAAATATTCAGTTATTTGGTTAGCATTTGAATACATTAGATATTTGCACCATCCAGTGACTCCATAATGCCCTCCATGTTAGTGTTCTGATACCAATGGGAAGAAATTTATCTTTTAATTTTTTTATTTTGAAATAATCTTAGATGTACAGAAATGTTTTAAGGTTAGTTCATCATGTTATTGTATTCTCTTTATTTATCATTCCCCTGATGTTAGCATCTTGCATAATTATTGCGATATTTATTAAAACTAGACTCATTCTGGTACATTGTACATTGCTACAGCACTACTAGCTAAACTATAAGTTTAATTTAGACTTTACGCATTTGTACACTTATGTTCTCTCTCTGTTCCAGAATACCATATCACAATTAGTCATGATGTCTCTTTTAGCTTCTTCAATATGTGATGTTTCTGAGTATTTGCTTGACACTTATGAAGGATAGTAGTTGGGCATTTTTCTGAAATTTGGGTTTGTCATTTGTTTTCTCATAATTAAATTTGGGTCCAATATTTATCAGAAGAATATCATCCATGGGAAATTCTCTGCTCACATCTTAACCAGGGTATATGCCGTAGATATAACTAACCACTGGTTAAACTTGCTCACTTGCTTAAGGTGGTTTTTGCCATATTTCTTTTCTGTAATGTCACTTATTTTTCCTTTTCCATGAATTATTCATTAGCAGCAACTCACTAAGTTCAGAACACAGTCAAGGGAGAGATATTAAGCTATATATCCTGGGGCAAGGAAATGAAAGCATTGTGGACATGAGTTCAAATGATCACATTGATTAATAAAACTTTTTGGGGAGTTACTTTTAGGTTAAGAAAACATTATTTTTTTCCTTATATCTTGTCCTATTAAATTTAGAATTCCTCATTGGAACTTGCTTGCAACAGATATTACTGTAATACTAAAATTGTGACTTAAAACTTTTTTTATTTAACTCATCCCTTTTACATTTAATACTTGGAATTCTACTGTAAGGAAAATTATTCATTCTTTCTCCTTTATTCATTCATTTATAATTCTGTTAATATCAGTATGGGCTCATAATGATTTTTTAAAATTATTTTAAAAATATTAATCATAATCATATACAACTGTTACTTATTTTGTTGCTCAGATTGTTCTAGCTTTGGTCAAGTCTTTTAGGTTTGCTCCTGTGCTGCCCTTTTAACTTGATGATTAACTTATATGTATATTTCCTTATTAAATTACTACTTTATTTTCCATCCCAAGCCTTTGATTCTCCTGTTTCTCCTAGTGTTCCTGGTTATTTTTATTTGGAGAATAGCATTTAGATGAAAATCTGGGCATCAGGTTGTGCTCATTGGTTCTGGGGTGTCACTACTTCTAGGCCCTGTCCATGGACAGTTAATGGGAGTAGTTTTTGTCCACGTTTATAAGTGTATGAAAACAGCTTTTAAGAGACCTGATTTTATTCCCTTTCATTACAACAAAAACATGAAGGCTTTGGCATGACAAATTATGGATTCCTTATTGTCCCGTTTATTTTTTCTAACAGTTAAGTATTCAATTTCTAAAACAAGTGTCATGAGATAATCCGATTTCATTGTTGTTGCTGTTAGATACTATCAAGTGAGTTCAAACTCAGCAACCCTACAAACAACAGAACAAAATACAGTCTGGTCCTCTACTAGCCTCATAATTATTGCTACACCTGATCCCATTGCTATTGCCACCCTGCTAATCCATTCTTGTGGGTCTTCCTTTTCTTCATTGACCCTCCACTTTACCAAGCATGCTTTTCTTTTCCAGAGACTGGTACCTTCAGATTATTGTTGTTGTTGTTGTTATTGTTGTCGAGTCAGTTGCGACTTACAGCAACCCTTATAGGGTTTCTCAGGAGTGGCGCGTGAGTTCGTAACGCTGAATTTGCAAAGTCTCTTGATGCTTGTTTCTAAGGAGCATTATGACAGTACTTCTTCCAACACAGATTTGTTTTACTGACAGTCTGTGGTACTTTTAATATTCTTTACCAACACCATAATTCACATGAAATTTTCTATAGTTTTCCTTATTCATAGTCCAACTATAACATGTATATGAAGCTGCTAGAAATACCATGGCTTGGTTCCTCAAACTGCCATCTTTGCTCTTGAACACTGAACAGTTCTTGCGCAGCAGAGTTGCCTAATGCAGTACGTCCTCTGATTTTTTTAACTGCTACTTCCATGAGGGTTGATTGTGGATCCAAGGAAAATGAAGTTTTTGAGAACTTCAATCTTTTATCCATTTATTGGCCCATTTGTGAGGATTTTTGGTTTATTTACATTACGGTGCAACCCATACTGAAGGCTATGGTCTTTGATCTTCATCAGTAAATACTTTAAGTCCTCTTCACTTTCAAAGAACAAGGTGGTATCATATGAATATCACAGGTTGTTAATGATCTTCCTCCAGTTCTGATGCCATCATAGAACCCAGCTGTGTAGATTATTTAATCAACATACAGATAGAATAAGTTTGGTGAAAAAATACGTCGACACACACCTTTTCTGATTTTAAACATTCAGTGTCCCCTTGTTTTGTTTGAACAACTGCTTCTTGGTCTACATACAGTTTCCTTATAAGCACAGTTCAGAGTTCTGAAATAACTATTCTTTGCAATGTTATTCATAGTTTGTCAGGATCCATACAGTTGAAAATACAGGTAAATATCTTTTTGGTGTTTTCTGCTTTCGGCTTAGATTCATTTTATACCAGTAATGATATCTCTCTTTCCACATCCTCGTATAAATCTGGCTTGAGCCTCAGGCAATTCCTTGGCAATGTACCATTAAGCCATTTGTGAAATATCTTTCACAAAATTTTGCTTGCATATGATATTAATGATATCATCTGTTGATGAATGAATTCCATTGGGTCACCTCTCTTTGGAATGGACACAAATATGGGTCACTTTCAATAAGTTGGCCAGGTAGCTGCCTTTCAAATTCTTGGCGTAGATGAGTGACTGCCTCCAGTTATACATCAGTTTGTTGAAAGATTTCAATTTATATTCCATCAATTCCTGGAGCCTTGTTTTTTGCCAATGCCTTCAACACACATTATACTCGGGCTATTTATTTTTAGTACAGTATCTCTTGTGTATTCCTTCAATTTTCATTTGGTGTTTTCAACATGATTTAGTATTTTGCACATAGAACCCTTCAGTATTTCGAGTTGAGGCTTGATTCGTATTTTCAGTCCTTTTAGCTTAAGAAATGCTGAGCATGTTCTTCCCTTATTGATGTTGTAGCTATTTCATGCCATCAAATCAGTTCCTACTCATAGTGACCCTGTCTAGGATTTCCAGGGACAGCTGGTAGACTTGAACTCTTGACTTTACAGTTAGAAGCCCAAGAGCTTACTCTACAGTGTTATTCCAGGACTCAATTCCTCTACAGCATTTGTGAATGTTAGCTGTCACCTTTAAATGATTACTTATACATTACCAGAAATTTTTCTGTATATATTTTTTGCAAAGACTTAATGAGTGATTCTCTATAGTTATTTTATGCAAGAATTTAATGAGTGATTTTTGAGTCCATCAATGACCCAGTAGTTGTATTTCTTGTATTAAGTCTATTGTTGTTGTTGTTAAGTGCTGTTGAGTCAGTTCAGACTCATAGTGACCCTCCATAGGGTTTTGGAGTAGTGGCTGGTGAGCCTGAGCTGCCAACCTTGTGGTTCAAACTGACCTTCCAGTCCAGCATATGAACCCACAATGCCAAATTATTATATTATCATTTCTGAAATGTGTTTCTGCCTTATCTAATAGACTGAGCTTATGAGGAAACTGTTCAAATCGTCCTCTTACTTGTATCAACAATGACTAGCACAGTTTCTGAAGAATAGTAGACTTATAATTTATTTTGTACTGTGAATCCTTGAGTAAACTCTGAAACAGACTGGAACAGAAGGAAGACAATTCGTTTTCTTACAATTTTCCTTTTTCAATTTGATTTCTCTTTCCCAAAGTTTATCGCTCTTGCTGCTAAATTGATATGGATGAGAAGTACTGTAACAATTAACAGTGGTTACTCTACGATCAGAACTCAGCTAGCACATTGGTTAAGTGCTTGACTGTTAACTGAAATGTTGGCAGTTCAAACCTACTAGCTGCTCTTTGGGAGAAAGACGTAACAGTCTGTTTCTGTAAAGACTGCAAACTTTAATCTGCTTTGTAAATTCTGTGAGGCAGTTTATGAGATGATATTTACAATGAAAAAATATTTTTACTAAGTTTGTGTTCAACATTAAATTAAATTTTAACCTCTAAGTCTATGGTTGGAGTCCTGGTTTGGGGCTGTAGGATAAATAGTGGACTGTTAACCTTAAAGTTAGATCTGTTCTGGAAGAGGTACAGCCAGAGTGCTCCTTGGAAGCCAGGATGGCTAAGCTTTGTCTCTCATACTTTGGAAATGTTGTCCGGAGGGAATAGTCACTGGAGAAGGATGTCATACTGGGTAAGGTGGAGGGTCAGAGAAAAAGTGGAAGACCCCCAACTAGATGGATTGGCCAGGTGGCATCATTGATGGCGTCAAGTGTGGCAGCGGTAGTGAGGTTGGCCCAGGATCGGACGTTGTTTCGTTCTGTGCATGGGGTCGCTATGAGTCAGTTCCAACTCAATGGCACCTGACAACAACAATAACAACCTTAAGTTGATGTTTCAAACCCACCACCCACTCATTGGAAAACCTATATAGGATTCCTATGCTTTGGAACAGAATGGAGGAGAGGTAAAAGTAATATGATGTGTTATAATCTCATTTAGGAATGGTTTGTCTTTGATATGCTAGTTAAACAGGATTAGTGCAGGGTGTGTCTTAAATCTATCGTTTCTGA
>NW_006408600.1:9277868-9283760 GCF_000296735.1 Chrysochloris asiatica
CATAATATACTATGCATAGCATTGTAAAGTATGGGTGTTCCAGAACACTTAACTGTGCTCAAAATGGAACCTTCATTAAGAGGCAGTTATTAAAACAGAACAAGGATAATGCCTGGTTTAAAATCAGGAAAGGGGTGCATCAGAGTTGTGTCCTCTCTCCATGCTTATTCAATCTTTATGCTGAACAAGAAATCAGAGAAGCTAGACTATATGAAGAACATGGAGTCAGGATTGGAGGAAGCCTCATTAACAATCTACAATATGCAGATGGGACAACCTTGCTTGCTAAAAGTGAAGAGCACTGGAAGCACTCACCAATGAAGATCAAGAATATAGCCTTCAAGTTGATTCTGATTCATAGTAACTATATATAGGTGTGTAGTTAAGGTTTTGTGTCAACTTGACTGGACATGGATTCTCAGTGGTTTCACACTTAAAAGGTAGTAATCCCCACAATGGATGTAATATAATACAATCAACCACAATATGTGATCTGCTCTGATCTGATGCAATTATCCTGTGTTGCCATTCCTCACTTCTATGATGTTATTGAGGTTAGATGCAATCTACAGAGGATTAGGTTTTATCTTGAGTTAATGTCTTTTGAGATATAAAAGGAGAGAGAAATAAGCAGAGAGACCTACTCTCTCCACGATAGAGAGCCAGTCGTGGAGTATGTCCTGTGGACTTGGAGCCCCTGCACTGTGAAGCTCCTAACTCCAGAGGAAGACTGATGTCAATGCATATAGAGATCTCCAAGGAATACTGGGCCTACAGATGCTAGAAGGGGACCAGGACTTCTCTTCATGCTTGATAAAGAGAAAGTCTTGCCTTAGAGCCTGCACTCTGAGTTTACAGTTCTAGCTTCCTATACTGTGAGAGAGTAAACTTCTGGTTGTTAAAGCCATCCACCTGTGATTTTTCTGTTTTAGTGTTGTTGTTGTGAAGTGCTGTCGAGTTGGTTCTGACCCATAGCGACCCTGTATAAGGTTTCCTAGGAACAGCTAGTGAGCTTGAACTGCCAACCTTGTAGTTCAAATGGCTTTGCAGTCTGGAGCATTAACACACATTGCCACACCAGGACTCCTGTTATAGTGTTGTTGTTGTGATGTGCTGTGGAGTCAGTTTTGACTCATAGCGACCCTGTAAAGGGTTTCTGAGGCTATAAATATTTATGGGGCCAGAAAGCCTCATCTTTCTTCCACGGAACAGCTGATAGTTTCGAACTGCTAAATGTGAGATTAGCAGTCCGATTCGTAACCACTATGCTACTCTGGTAGCATAGTGGTTATGAATCGGGCTGCTAACCTCAAGGTCGGCAGTTCAAAACTACCAGCAGTTCCATGGGAGAAAGATGAGGCATTCTGCTCCCGTAAAGATTTGCAGCCTTGGAAACCCTGTGCAGGGTCACTATGAGTCGGAACCGATTCCACAGTACTTAACAACAACAACAACAACAATGCTACCAGAGCTCATTTTATAGTAGCACTATATTAATAATATATCCTATTTTTAAGATAATAGGATTTTCAGGCTATAAATCTTTTGGAGAATAGATAGGTTCATATTTCTCCTTTGGAACATTTGGTGGGTTTGAACTTCTGATTTTGTGGTTAGAAGCTTAGTGATTAACCCACAGTGCCACCAGGGCTCCTTACTTACAACAAAAACTGTAAATATTTTCAGTATGGATTATATTTAAATATAAAGAAAATAAAAATTGTTACAACTTGACCAGTAAACAACATCATGACAAACAGAACACATTGCAATGTAAAGGATTTCATTTTACTTGTATTCACATCAGTGTTCATGTAAGCTGTTGTTGTTATTATTTAGTGCTATTAATTTGGTTTTGACTCATAGCAGCATTATATAGGGTTTCTGAGGTTTGGGTTGGTGGGTTTAAACTGTTGACCTGTGGTTAACTGTCAAGTGCTTAACCTATAGTGCCACACCAGCAGTCAAGAAATCAAAAGAAGTGTTACATTGGCCTAATCTGCTTCACAAGACCTCTTTATGGTGTTGAAAAAGAATATTAAGTGCCATGGACTGCCAGAAGAACAAAAAAAAAATGTGTGTTGGAAGAAGTACAGTACATGCTCATAGGAAGACAGGATGGTGAGACTTCCTCTCCCTTACTTAGGACATTTTATCAACAAGGAATGATCCCTGGAGAAGGACATCATTCTTGGTAAAGTGGAGGGTAAACTAAAAAGAGGAAGACCCCCAATGAGATGGATTGTCATAGTACAGCAGCAATGGGCTCCAGTGTAACAACAATTGTGAGGATGGTGCAGAATGCAGAGCCTAACAGTGCTTCATTCTGTTGTGCATGGAGTAACTATCAGACACAATTGACTTATTAACATCTGGAAAGACCAGTTACTGGAGAACAATAGTAAACCTTGGTGAAGTGGAATGTTACCAAAACAGAGTAACAACCCCAAAGGGAAGGACTGACATATGGACTCCAACCATGGGCTCAAATGTAACAGTGATTTTGAGGTTGGCAATCGACTAGGACATATTTTCCCTATTGTGCATTCATTCAGTCGCTATGAGTGGGAACCAACTTGATGGTGTCTAATTGCACACACAAAAAATTTATATGATGAGTTAACTTCCAATTTAGATGATAATTTTGACTTATTTTGGAATAGCATTGATAAAATAATACAACAAAAACCCTTTTTCTTCAAGTTGTTTCTGATTCATTTTGATTGTATGGTTTTTGAGACTGTGATTTATTTGGAAGCACAGTTTCATCTTTCTCCCTTGGAATGAATGGTGGGTTTGATTTGAAAGCCTTGTGGTTAGCAGTCCAATGCCTAATCTACAGTGCCACTTAGCTCCTTATAACTTCTAACAAAACTTCTAAATATTTTCTGTGTACAAATTTATGGATTAAAGGAATGAAAGAGAGACTGCAAATACCAAAATATTAATGCAAATTTGCATATTTGTCATCAAAGATAATTATTTTGGATTAGAAGTCAGGTTGGATAATGGGAAACATGTAGTCTGGAACTAGAATAACAGAAAATTGAGCATCCAACAATGTTTGGGCATAATTTACGTTCAGGCTGCTAACCTCAAGGTTAGCAGTTCAAAACTACCAGTCATTCCATGGGAGAAGGATAAGGTTTTTGTTTCCATAAAGATTTACAGCTTTGGAAACCCTATACAGGGTCACTGTGAGTTGGAACCAACTCCATGGCACACCACCATCACCATCATCTATTACTACTTAATTCAAGCTGATATTACTGCTTTAGTTTGGGCTTCTCTTTGTTTTCATTTAACTTATTCAATATGCCAAGGATTCATGTTAAATACGATGGCCAAAAAGAAGAAATCAGGGGAGAAAGAGGAGAATCAAACCAGTTAGTTTCAAAGATTGGATAATTAGTCCTTTAATAATTAAGAGGTGACAAGGTAAGAAAGGCATAGCAATAGCAAGACACAATATAGTAACTTTAAACTATAACTGACGTCAATGAGGAAGAGTGATCTGTTTCAAGTTTTCTCTTTCTCTTTTGTATGCCTTGTGGCGGCTTTTAAGAATGAACATAATGGTGTGGCTCTGTGTTAAAAATGATCAACCCTAGTTTATTTTAAGACATACATAATACAAATATATCTCTATTTCTCCTATGAAAGATTATCATTGATTTTATTAAAATGTTAGGTTTATATTTCCCTAGGAAGCCTGGAGATAGATGGATTGAGAAATAGTAATGCAAAAATAAATGAAGGGGATGTACCATCTACTGTAATAAAAATATAGAGTTTATTCTGTTCTAGAAGGTAAGGTGTTAATGCAGAAGCATTTGAAAGGTGACAATTTTGGTTATTAGGAAGATTTCTGATAAACAGTAATGATTAACACATGATCAGTAGATGCCCATTGCTACTATCCTAACCATATGGTAGCTATGAGTTGGAACTGAGTCGATGTTAGCCATAGAATAGGAAGGTGATTTGGAATGCCATTGGTGCATCATTTTCCCCTTGTGCTAAACAGGGGAAAATAAATCTGAGGCTAAACAGCTCATTTTTTAAAAAATGTATTACTGCAATTACTTTATCACACTTACCATTTTCTACATATGAATTTATATAATACTGTAGATAATCTACAATATACTGGTTCATTACTGAGAACATTTTTACCACAGGGGGCAAGCTCAAAAAACATACTAATTTGAAGTGTCAGTTGAGATGGAAAATGTTTCTTTATCTCACTCATGAATTTTAAATTAAAATAAAATGATCTTAAACTGCATTTGTTCTTCTTAAGATATTTTTCTTTGGAAATAATTCACTGGTGGTGGTGGTGGTGTACCGTGGAGTCGGTTCTGATTCATAATGACCCTGCATAGGATTTCCAAAGCTGTAAATCTTTAGGGGAACAGAAAGCCTCATCTTTCTCCCACAGAAGTGCTGGTAGTTTCAAATTGCTGACTTTGAAGTTTGCAGACCATCTCATAACCATTTGAAAATAATCGTTAGGAATAACTGTCAATAGAAGATAGTTTAAAATAGAAGTAAAGTATCTCTCAGTATTTTATTATTTTTTATTTCTTCATAACATGCCCAATTTATAAACTAAGTATCCATGTGCTTTCCAATATAATTTTCATGTTGCTTTAAAAAAAAAACTGAGTGGGACAAAGTTCATATGCTCAAGAAAGATGGTTATTATGCTGTCAATGATATTAACTAGTGCCCAGAGGTTTGAAACACGCATTCTCTGTTTTCAGTGCATATCCCTGTAGCTGGAAATGTCATCAAATAAATGCAGAACAGAAGAAGCACAAGACAATCCAAAATAACATGATCTGATAAAAATCTGATAAAGTGCAAATTAGAGTTGGGTTGCTAACTACAAAGTGGGTAGCTCCAACACACCAGCCAGTCTGCTCCCATAAAGATTTATTTAACAGTCCCGAAACCTGTGAATTGGTATCTAGATTGCAGTGTGTGGGTAGTACTAAAAAAGCAAATAAACAGAAAGGAGTTGTTTGGGGTTACGTAATACCATGTTATGTTACATATATTTAGTTACTTTTCAAAATAGGAAAACTGATTAAATATTAAGTAATTGATATCAGCTCCGGTAGCGTAGTGGTTATGAGTAGGGCTGCCAACCTCAAGGTCAGCAGTTTGAAACTAGCAGCGGCTCCACGGGAGAAAGATGAGGCGTTCTGCTCCTGTAGAGATTTACAGCCTCGGAAACCCTGTGCAGTGTCACTGTGAGTCGAAACCGAATCCATGGTACTTAGCAAAAATTGATATCAGTAACACCCTTGGAAACCCTGTACAGGGTCGCTATGCGTCGGAACCGACTCCACGGCACTTAACAACAACAACAATATATGAATGTATCATTTTTCATGCTAGGTAATATGACTAGAAATTGTTATAATGAAACAGTCTGCCTTCTAGAAGCTTAAAGCCTTTAGAGTTAGGTATCATAGTTGGACCAATACAAAATTTTTAAAAAGCTAGAAGTTATGGGAATGTTAGAGATAATTATTTGTATTAAAGTTTTGAGGCTGTGACAAACATGGTTTCTTGGAGGAGTGAGGACTTGGTGGTGGTGGTGGTGGTTGCATGCCACGAGTTGATTCTGTCTCATAGCACTCTTTATAGGAGCAGAAAGTTTCATCTTTCTCCCTACGGAGCCACGGGTAGATTAGAAATGCAGACCTTTTAATTAGCAGCCCAGCTGTTAATCCACTGAGCTACCAGGGCTCCTTTAGGACTAGATGCAGTACTTGAAAATATAAACACTAATTGGATATGAACAAAAGCCAATGATACTCAGAGAGGAAGTCCAAAGTGCATTGTAAGAAGTGGCAAAGAACAAGGCACCAGGAATTGATG
>NW_006408600.1:9283860-9289872 GCF_000296735.1 Chrysochloris asiatica
CATTTAGGAATGGTTTGTCTTTGATATGCTAGTTAAACAGGATTAGTGCAGGGTGTGTCTTAAATCTATCGTTTCTGAGATATAAAACAAGAAAGTTGAGAAGCATAAATGGGAGAAGAGAGCTGTCAATCTACATGAGTATGGAAAGATAAGGTCCTCCCTCCAGAGCTGAAAGAGAGAGAAAGCCTTCCCCTTGAGTTCGCACTCTGAATTTGGAGTACTGGATTCCTTAATTGTGAGAAAAATATTTTTGTTTATTAAAGCCATCCCCTGTGGTAGTTATTTCTTATCAGCAGTAAGTAGCTAAAGCAGTTATATGTGTCTTCTCAACTAACCTCCACAAAAGCACTATGCAGTAGGAATTCTTCCCAATTGTACCAATTAGGAAAATAACAGTACAGCAGAGACTGTTGGATATACACCAGATCTGTTTCTGCTCTTCCTAATTCACAGTATCATTCTGCTTAGCTTTACTGTTGGGTGGGAAGTGAAGTGTCAGGACTGAGTTCTGGTCAATGGAATGTGAGTTTAAATCATTTCTCCTTTCAGTCATGGCCCACAAAACTTTCCAACATTGTCTCTTCCATTCTTTTCTGTCTCTGGCTTGAGACATGGTTGCCACTTAATGAAGAGAGAGGAGTCACAGATGGAAGGAGTCAAGTATCTGAATTTCCAGTTGGAACAGAGATACTTGTTGATGAGGAGCACCCATCTGGACTTTAAATGAGCAAGATATTAACATATTTTGTTATTAAAAGTCTGACATTTTAACATTCAGCTGTAACCACAGCTAGTATCACTTTAACTAATGCAGAAGTCAGTAGATTTTTTTTTTTAAACTTGTCCAAGGGTGTGAATTGCAAGGTCAGCAGTTCGAAACTACCAGCTGTTCTGTGGGAGAAAGATGAGGCTTTCTTCTCCTGTAAAGATTTACAGCCTGGAAACCCTGTACAGGGTTGCTATGAGTCGGAACCAACTCCACGGCACATAACAGCAACAACAACAAGGTAGCAAATATATAAAATAATGCTAGCTATTCAAATGTTGTTTGAATGTTCATGTTCACAACTTGTATGTAACTAGCATCCTTTGGAGTCCTGGTGTGGTGCTGTGGGATAAAGCATTATAACTCAGGGTCTGTTTGAACCAGACACTTCTCAGAAAACCTTTACAGGGTCACAATGAATGGGAACTGACTCAACAGCACTTAACAATAACAGCAACAACTTGCACCCTTTACTAAGTTCAAATGTTGCTATTTGTGTTTGTTTTTAAAATTCGTATTTAAACCTAGACAATTATTTCCTTAATCACTGCCCTCACACTTCTTGTTGTTATTGTTAAGTGCCATTAAATTTTCTCTGAGTCATAAAGATCCTATTCACAACAGAATAAAACACTGCCTGATCCTGAGCCATCTGCACAATTGTTGTTATGCTTGTACCCGTTGGTTGTTGCTGCCACTGTGCCAATCCATCTGTCTGGGGGTCTTCCTGTTTTTGCTTACCCTATACTTTACCAAGCATGATGTCCTTCTCTTCACAATTGTTGTTGTTGTTAAGTTCCTTACCGATTCATAGTGACCCTGTATAGGGTTTTTGGTGAACAGCTGGTAAGCTTAAACCACAGACCTTGAGGTTCAAATTGGCCTTGCAGTCTAGTGCATTAACCTTAGGTCCTATGACAAGTGGTGTCTTCTTCAGAGGCATCTTCAAGACCAGAATAAATACTGAGGCATGTAGGACAAATTTGTTGACTAATTAAAATCAGTGGCATTTCTAGATTTCCAATTGTGTAGGAGTCCTAGTGTGGCACTGTAGGATAAGCACAGGACGGATGACAAAATCAGTTTGAACTACAAGGTAGGTGGTTCAAACTCACCAGTCACTCCTTGCAAACCCTATACTGGGTCACTATGAGTCAAAACCACTTCCATGGCACATAACAAGAATAATAATTTTATACTAGAAGTATGATTATTTTGTGTTTGTCCTGATTTAGGTATAGTATTTTACAAAGTTGAGATATAATGGCGCTAGTGTATACATTTCAGTCCACGAATTTTTAAATTTTTAACCTATTAGCCAAAGAATATTTTTTTTATTAACTCCCCCTTATTATTTTCTTGGATTTTCAGTTTAATATAGTACTAGGTTTATGATTTTTTAATGAACTTCACTTGAAATTTGAAGCTAGTTCCAACAGCACTGAACATATCACTTTAAAAATATTCTTCAACCATTCCAAAAATCTCATTTTCTGAAAAATTAAAATGCAACCTTACTTTTAAGGTTAATATGAGGATTGTTGCTTTTGTTAAATACGGTTGAGTCAGTTCTGGCCCAAAGCAACCCTGTACAGGGTTTCCGAGGAGCGTCTGGTGAGCTTGCACTGGCTACCTTGGTGTTCAAACCAACTTTGCATTCCAGTGCATTAACCCACAGTGCCACACCAGGACTCTGCAATATGAGGATTAGGAGAGATAAACTATTTATGCAGCACCCCTTAACACATGGAAGCCATTTCAGTAAATGGTGTCAGAGTTCATTATTAATATTACGATTATATATTTATAAAGTTGAAAAATGTCTCAGAACTTAGGCTAGTATAGCTTGTCTCCATCTCTCTATTGGTCTTCTAACACCTAGAGTTGTTAGGGAGATTTCAAGAGTACTTAAATGACCGTAATTTGTGTTAAATTATTAGTATAAGTATGACTCTCTTTGTAAGTACATAGATACTTTTCTTCTCATTACTATTTTTATTCTCCTGCTTAAGGTGAATGGAAAGAAAATGTGGTTTTAAGAAGTGCATGTCTTTAGTTCAGAAACTCATCAATTTACATAAAGGGAGGCTTGCTTTAAGTTTTTATTTATATCTCTGTGGTTTTGAATAATGTTCTACTCTCCATCAGTGATAATTTCCAGGATTTTTGAAATTGGCTATTAAACACATCTACACATTTCTCATGGAGATGCTGTCTTTGGTGATTACATTCAAATAACAGCAAAACTAATTAATTTGCAATGCATGTGACATATCAAAAAGAATATAACTAGCAGGTATTTTTAAATGTATAAAGGGAAATAGGTATTTACAAATTGTCATTTACATCATTCAAGGCATATAGTTCTATAGTGTTATATGCATGAGTCCTGGTGGTGCTTGGGAGAAACACTGAATGCTAATTTCAAGATTGGCAAGGTAGTCATCACAAGAAGTCCTGGTGCAGTGCTACAGGATAAGCACTAGACTGCAAGGTTGGTTTGATATGCAAAGTTGGTGATTCAAAATCACCAGCCATTTCTCAGAAACTCTATACAGGGTTACTATTAGTCAGAATTGACACTACAGCACTTAATAACAAAAACAAAGTCATCCCAAGAGAGGAAGTTTTCTGTTCCTGCCTTACAAAGTCTACACAGGGTCACTGTGTGTCGGTATTGCTTAAATTTCAGTGAGTTTGGTTTTGGAGAGTTAAGTATTATATATTTACAAAACCAAAAACTAAACCCGATGCAATCAGGTCCATTCTGACTCGTAGTGACCCTATAGGACAAAGCAGATTTGCTCCATAGAGATTCTGAAATGATAAATCTTTACAGAAGCGGACAGCCTTATCTTTTGAACCACCAACCCTACAGCAATAAACCAACAGTACAGCAATAAACACACTATATCACTTGTTGTTGTTAGGTGCCATTGAGTTGGTACCGACCTATAGCGACCTTATGCACAGCAGAACGAAACACTGCCAGAACCTCGACCAACCTTACTACTGTTGCCACGTTTGAGTCCATCAATGCTGACACTTGCCCAATCCATCTCATTGGGGGTCTTCCTCTTTTTCTCTGACCCTCCATCTTATCAAATACAATATCCTTCTCCAGCAACTGGTCCTTCCTGACAATATGTCCAAAGTATAAGAGACGAAGTTTGGTCATCTTGGCCTCTAAGGAGCACTTGGGCTGCACTTCTTCCAAAATGGGATCTATTGGTTCTTTTGTCAGCCCATGGCACTTTCAATATTCTCTTCCAACACCATAACTCAAAAGCATCAATTCTTCTATGGTCTTCCTTATTCACTGTCCAGCTTTCACATGCATCTGAGGTTATTGAAAATACCATGCTTTGTGTCCTCAAGCTGACATCTTTGTTCTTCAACACTTTAAAAAGGTCTTCTGCAGCAGATTTGCCAAATGCAATATGTTGTTTGATTTGTTGACTGCTGCTTCTGTGTGTTGATAGTTGATCCAAGAAGAATGAAGTCCTTGACAACTTCAATCTTTCCTCCGTTTATAAGAACGTTGTTTATTGGTCTTGTGGTGAGGAGTTTTGTTTTCTTTACATTGAGATGTAATCCATACCGAAGGCTGTGCTCTTTGATCACTATGTCACTAGGCTCTTTTATATATCTATGTTGTGACTGTTGTTGTTAAGTATCATCAGGTTGGTTCCTACTCATAATAACACTTTATAGCGTTTTTGAGGAGCTAATAGGTTGAATTGCTGACCTTGTGTTTAGCAAACCAGTGCTTATCCTACAGTACCACACTAGGACTACCTATACATCTATGCATATATTAAAGGAGAAGATCAAGATATGAGGATTAATTCTGCCCAATTCCTGGTCATGTAAAACAATATTGTTGTTAAGTGTCATTGAGTTGGTCCCGACTCATAGCAACGCTCTTTAGGGTTTCCAAGGATCAGTTCGTGAGTTTGAACCACTGACCTTATGGTTTAAACTGACCTTGAGGTCCAGTGCTTATCCTATAGCACCACATCAGAAGTTATTTAACATTTCTAAACCTTAATACCATGAATTCATGAAATTTTTATGAGGACCAAGGTAAGATAATGTCTGTGAAAATTCTTTGAAAATCCACATTTCCTGAAATGTTGCTTGCATTTTTATATTCCTTACCCCAAGATTTATTTTTGCCCACAATTAGTATACAAATTGCATATGTTGTAACTATTAGTGTTTACAGGAATTATTTTTCATATTTATGTATGAACCACCAAAGTTAGTGATAAAGAAACTAAAAAAAATTGACCAATTGATTCATTCTGAACTTAATCAAACATGTAATTTAAAATTACTGATGATAGAAATGTAAAAGTTGAAAACAAAGAGGATAGATCTGTAGTTGGGAAATAACCCTGGTGATAGAAATGTCTCTGGAGATCATATAATAGAATTTTACAAGACCAAGGACTTATTCATTGCAAACACTTTTTTTTCAACAACATAAATGATGACTATAAATGTGTACCTAAATGATGACTATAAATGTGTACCACACTTGGACTATGCACATGGAATACACAGGAACCAAATAGAATGCATCTGTGGGAAGAGACAATGGAGAAGCTTAATAAAGTCTGTCAAAACAAGGCCATGAGTTGACTATGGAACATACCATCAAATGCTCACATTTAGACTGAATCTGAAGAAAATGAAAACAAATCCATGTGAGCCAAAATACAGCCTTCAGTATATCTCACTTAAATTTAGAGACCACTTCAAGAACAGAATTGATGCATTAAACTCTAACAACCTAAGACCAATGGAGCTGTGTATTGACATCAAGAACATTATACATCAAGAAAACAAAACACAAGAAAAAAAGTGAAATGGATATCAGAAGAAAGCCTGAAATTTGCTATCCAGTGTAGAGTAGCTAAAGCAAATGGAAGAAATTATGAAGTAAAAGACGTGAACAGAAAAGTTCAAAGGGCTGCTTGAGAAGACAAAGTAAAATATTATGACGAAGTGTGCAAAGACCTGGAATCAGAAAACCAAAAGGGAACAATACACACAACAATTCTCAAGTTGAGCAAACAGAAGAAAAAATTCAAGGCACAAGCTGCAAAATTGAAGGATTTTATGGGCAAAAAGAATTTGTTGATGATGAGCCACTTCAAGAAGTAGCATATGATAAAGAACAGATGGTGATGAAGGAAGAAATCCAAGCTGCAGTGGAGATGTTTGTGAAATCAACTCTC
>NW_006408600.1:9298977-9302307 GCF_000296735.1 Chrysochloris asiatica
ACGAGATGGATTGGCCAGGTGGCATCATTGATGGACTCAAGTGTGGCAGCGGTAGTGAGGTTGGCCCAGGATCGGACATTGTTTCGTTCTGCTGTGTATGGGGTCGCTATGAGTTGGTTCTGACTTGATGGCAACTGACAACAACAACAACAACAACAATTGGATAAAGTGGGAGGGACTAAGAAAAATGACTCAAGAAACCAGAATAATATATTGTTGTTGTTTTTAAGTGTTGTTGACTCTGTTTCAATTCCTAGTGAATTGTTCGATTCTCTGTTTCAATTTCCTAGTAGTTCAAAGTCCAGTGGTGTTGTGCAGTGAGTTGGTTCTGACGCATAGTGACCCTGCATAGGGTTTCCGAGGCTGTAAATATGTACGGAAGCAGAAAGCCGCATCTTTCTCCTGTGGAACAACTGGTATTTCGAACTATTGACCTTGAGGTTAACAGTCCAACTGGTAACCACTATGCTACCAGAGCTCCTTTATGGAGGCCTAGTGGCATAGTATGTACCCTGGTGGTGCTCTAGGATAAACGCTGAACCTCTAACTGCAAGATCAGCAGTTCAAATCAACCAGATGTTCCTCAGGAAAAATAATAACACTGTCTACTTTCTTAAAGGAGCTCTGGTAGCATAGTGATTACAAATCAGGCTGCGAACCTCAGGGTTAGCAGTTGGAAACTACCAGCTCTTCCACGGGAGAAAGATGAGGCTTTCTGCTCCGTAAAGATTTACAGCCTCAGAAACCCTGTACAGGGTCGCTATGAGTTGGAACCAACTCCACGGCACATAACAACAACAAGAGATTTGTTCTTTCTGGCCAGTATTATATCTTAAGATTTATTGAGTTTTCTCTTTTTCTACTCCTCTTTGAAGTTTATTTTGTAGTCATCTTTTTGTTGTTGTTAAGTGCAGTAGAGTCAGTTGCGACTCTTCTGAGGAATTTGTGGTTTAAATGACTTTGCAGTCCACAGCGCCACATCAGAACTCTGTAGTCTGTTTTTAGTTTTTTTCACTTTTTCTTGAGTTTGTTTTTAGTTTTTTCACTTTTCATACAATATTTTAAAAGTAATGTAATTGTTTTATACCAATTTCTAATCACAAAATACTAATCAGGGAAAAATCAAAGCTCTTCCCTTGTTTTTAGTGCTGTTGAGTTGGCTCCAATTCATAGCATCTTTATATACAACAGAACGAAATGCTGCCTGGTCCTGCCGTGTCCTCACAGTTAACAGATGTTTGAGTCCTTTGTTGCAGCTACTGTCAGTCTATCTCATTAAGGGTCCTTTTCTTTTTAGCTGACCCTCATCTTTACCCAGAATGACATCCTTCTTTAGGGACTGGCCCTTCTTGATATTGTTCTTATGTGCTGTGGTGTCAGTTTCGACAGATAGTGAACCTATAAAGGATTTCTGAGGCTTTCTAAGTCTTTTGCAGGACCAGAAATCCTCATTTTTCTCCCATGGGGTGGCTGGTGGGCTTGAAATGCTAACTTTATAGTTTGAAGTCCAGTGCTTTTCCTTTGGAGTCACTGCGTTCCCAGGTCCCTGTTGGTAACATGTCCAAAGTATGTCAGATGAAGTTTTGCAATCCTTGTTTCTACGGAGCATCCTGACTACTTGTTCCAAGACAGATGTAGCAGATACATCTTATTCCATCATTTTTATTCTTAATTGTTTTTACTTGTTATTTATAAGCTTCTAGATTGTTTGCATGTATACACATTTACAATATATAAAACCTGACAAAATATGCAAATCTTTCAAAATTTGGTCATGTAATCCACTTTATTTGGAAGATAGTTTCCTTCATTTACATGTGGACTGAAAGGTTGGTGATTCAAGCTCATCAACCCCTCCTCAGAAACACTATACAAGGTCGATGTGGGCTGGAACCAACTCGATGACACTTAATAACTACAGCATCTTTCTATATTAGCCCTAGAACTTCTTCATTCTTTTAAATAATGACACAGAATTACATTATGAGTTTCTATACTGTGTGATTATTTCTCAATTGATAACATTTATATCAATTCCAATTCATTGGTATTAGAAATGATGCTTCATAAAATATTCTTGCACATGGCTCGTTGATTAGTTTTACAATTATTTCTGTAGAATGAGCTCTAGCAGGAGAATTTCTGTGTTAAAGCTTAGATGTTTTCAATTTTGAATAGATACCATTAAAATGAGATATTAAGTTTGGTCAAATGTTTGGTTAAAGTTATAATAAATAGAAGGGACAATTACTTTCAAGAATCAACACATTTCAAAAATCTGTTTCAAATATATGATAAGTGGTGGTGGTTATGTGTCATGGAGTCACTTCCAACTCACAGCGACCCTGTACAGAGTTTCTGAGGCTGTAAATCTTTACGGGAGCAGAACACCTCATCTTTCTCCAGTGGAACAGCTGTTAGCTTCAAACTGCTGACCTTGCGGTTCACAGCCCGATTCATAACCACTGCGCTACCAGAGCTCCTTATATGATAAGTAGTAGACAGATATTTGCCTTGCTTGTTTGATTTAGATTATATGTTTATATTGAGTGTGTGCTTGCTTTATTTTCAATAGCTTTTAGTGAGTCCTGAATATAAAAAGTTGCTATGCTAGTTTTAATTTGTGTTTTCCATGAAAATACCTATGTTTAGAAAATATAGCAAAATCAGATAGTCAGATCAATGTTTGTTGAGGCATAGCAAAATTTCTTATGTCCAATTCACTCATGTCTCCTTCTCCCATAAAAACAGTACTATATGATCAATTGTGATTAAAATAATGTACTGTTTCAGATGCTTGCTTAGTTACTTTGCCAATTATAAAGCCATGTTTCTATTTGCCTGTACTTGTGAATTAGGTATGAAGATCATTGTCTATTATGCTAAAGTTATACCTAGTATTTATTATTATTATTATTGTTTTTTTCTGTTAAAACATGCAATAGGTCAAGTGTATCCATTTTTTTTAACGTTTGATGTATATAACATCTGTGAACATATGACATGCAATTTCTCACCTTTATTAATATACTTTGATAAATTATCAGAAGGCTATAGAACAGTGGTTGTTGTGAGGTGCCATTGAGTTGATATCGACTCATACTGACTATGCACAGCAGAACGAAACACTACCCAATCCTGGGCTAACCTCACTACCACTGCCAAACTTGAGTCAATCGATGCTGCCACTTGGCCAATCCATCTCGTTGGGGGTCTTCTTCTTTTTCTCTGACCATCCACCTTACCGAACATGATATCCTTCTCCAGCAACTGGTCCCTCTGACAACATGTTCAAAGTATGAGAGACAAAGTTTAGCCATCCTGGCATCC
>NW_006408600.1:9302407-9314821 GCF_000296735.1 Chrysochloris asiatica
TTGTTGTTAAGTGCCGTCGAGTCGGTTCCGACCCATAGCGACCCTGTACAGGGTTTCCGAGGGTGTAAATCTTTACGGGAGTAGAAAGCCTCTATACTTTGATAAATTATCAGAAGGCTATAGAACAGTAGTTGTTGTGAGGTGCCATTGAGTTGATATCGACTCATACTGACTATGCACAGCAGAACGAAACACTACCCAGTCCTGGGCCAACCTCACTACCACTGCCAAACTTGAGTCAATCGATGCTGCCACTTGGCCAATCCATCTCGTTGGGGGTCTTCTTCTTTTTCTCTGACCCTCCACCTTACCGAACATGATATCCTTCTCCAGCAACTGGTCCCTCTGACAACATGTTCAAAGTATGAGAGACAAAGTTTAGCCATCCTGGCATCCAAGGAGCACTCTGGCTGTCCTTTTCCCAAAATGGATCTATTGGTTCTTAAGGCAGCCTATGGCACTTTCAAAATTCTCTTCCAACACCACAACTCAAAAGCATCAATTCTTCTACGGTCTTCCTTATTCACTGTCCAGCTTTTGCATGCATATGAGGTTATTGAAAATGCTATAGAACCGTTGTGAAGTGCTGTCAAGTTGGTTCCAACTCATAGCGACTCTGTTTTCAAGGAGCAGCTGGTGAGCTTCAACTGCTGACCTTGCAGTTCAAACAGCTTTGCAGTCTGGCACATTAACCCACAGCTCCACATCAGAACAGTAGTTAATAGTTATTTTGTCATCTATATGTCTGGTTTCCTTGTTGTCTTACAATACCACTATTTATCAGTAAGACTTTTTTTTTTTTTAACTTTTTATTGTGAATTAACTTAAGGTTTATAGAGCATAGCATCAATTTTGCATTCAGTAAATCATATACTTTGTTCACCTGGCCAAATTCCTCTCTCATGTTGTTGTTTTTGTTAAGTGCCATGGAGTTAGTTCTGACTCATAGTGACCCTGTACAGGGTTTCTGAGGCTGTAAATCTTTACGGGAGCAGAAAGCCTCATCTTTCTCCCACGGAACAGTTGGCTGTTTCGAACTTCTGACCCTGAGCATAGCAGCTCAATTCGTAACCACTACACTACCAGAGAGGGACCAGTGGCTGGAGAAGGATATCATGTTTGCTAGGGCGGAGGGTGAAAGAAAAAGAGGAAGACCTCCAGTGAGACAGATTGGCAAAGTGGCCCCATCAGTGGGCTCAAGTGTGACAACCATAGTGAAGTTGGCCCAGAATTGGGCAGTGTTTCATTCTGGTGTGCATAAGGTCGCTATGAGTTGGTACTGACTCGATGGCATCTAACAACAACAACATAAATTGATTGCTCTCATTTTTCTGTGTATGTGTGTGTGTATGTTTGATGCTGGTTTCTTTGTTCCACATAATTTTTCTGGGCTGAGTTTATTTTGTTTGTGGGGTTTCTTCGCATTTTCTTTCTTTCTGTTGCTTTAATGTTTACTAAATCTTTCTGATTTTCCTCTTTATTTTGATGTATATTCATTTTCTTTGAGGTTATTGTATAATTTATTAAGTTTTTACCAATTGAAAAGTCTGTTGTACCTTGAAATATACTTGAGTTCATTATATTTTGGAAGTTCTGCATCTACACTAATAACTTATTTTTACTTTTAAGTTGATGTCATTATAAATTAATATGTCTGTTTCCCTGTTTTCATTCTTGTAAGTTTGTTTTGCTTTTAGTATTTCTATATCTGGATTGAGTTGTGGTGGTGTTATCATATGTAGTAATCTCAGGTAGTTGTCTGCTATTGTTCGATCTCTGTCTAAAGAACACCCTTTAGAATTTTTTTGCTGTTCTGGCCACTACAAATTCCTTTAATTTCTGTTTTTCAGGAAACATCTTAATTTCACCATAATATTTGACAGATGCTTTGCTGGGTATATCATTCTTGGTTGGCAATTTACTTTTTCTTTCAGAGTGTTGTATTTGTAATCCCATTGTCTTCTTGCTTGCATGGCTTCTGCTGAAAAATCAAACCTTAGCTTTACAGGGTTTTTTGTAGGCAACTTTTTGTTTCTCCTGAGTTTTTCTCAGGGTTCTTTCTGTGTCTTTGGTTTTGGAGAATTTGATTATGATATATCTTGGTTATTTTCTTTTGGGGTCTATCTTAAGATGGGTTTTCTATATAAGCCAAACAAGTTAAACATGTATAGGTATATATGAAGAGAAGTTTATTGTCAAGGAAATGACTTACAATTGCAGACTCCTAGGTTCTCAGCAGAAGAAAGAGAATAAGACTTTTCCACATGTCCCTTATATTGGGAGCAGACCACACTACTAAGAAAGCATTCCTTCAATTGACTGGCTACTCATAACCACTCATCATAGAGTGGCTATATTGGATTTCATAACCACATCTCAACTGCCAACCCACTGGGAATCCTGGTCTGTCAAGTTGACACAGAACCCTAACTATGACAGCCTACCCTTGTCAACTTGACATTTATAAACCATGTACATAATCTCTAAATAAAGAGATTGTAAAGTCATTCTTGCACATAACATGATATATTAAAGTGCATACAACTGAAAATGCACTGATCCTATTTACATCTTATAGTCACAAAAGAACAAAGAAAAAATATTTGTTGCACACAAACAAAACAAAACAAAACTATTCATTTAAATGTCCAAAGAGCATATCATGAAAGCCAGCCTCCTGCCCACAGGCACACAGCCTTACTCAGTCCATGGCCTAGAGTTGGTACCTGCTCTGTCTTTCCATGTCACTTCCTCTATTGTCCCCACTTTGCCAGGCAGGATCATATGCTCCACTCATGCTCTTCCTTCTTGATGATCCTGGGATCATCTATCTGTTCCTGAAATTAAAGATTAACTACTCCCCTCTTTTCATTATACATCTTCTTCAATTATAGTTAGACAACCACAATTAATCCTATTAACAAATACTGATAATTGAAATCATACAATCTAATCAGCATCATCCCACACCCCCTTTCTCCAGACCCATTTGGAAAAGAGGAAAACAAGTCACTGGGGATTCTTGTCTCCTAATTTAAAAACTAAGCACACCCATGAAAACTTGTAAGCCAATCACTTCCTGCCTTTATAGCCCTCTAAATTGTATGTACCTATCAAACCAGTACACTGATGAGATAAGCATGTTTCTTGATCTGAAGAATATTCCATTCTGGGTGGAATTTTGAGCAACTGCATCCATGAGTAAAAGTTCAGTCCAACAAATTGTAGCAATTTACACTTGGTAAATTGTCAGACATCTTTATCTTCAGACATCTTTATCTTCATCTGGTCCAGTTCTGGTCAGCTCAGTCATAACCTTCCAAGCTAGATCAAGTTGGTATCAGCTGCATGTTTGAGAGTTCACACACACCTCCATCCACTTCAGACCAGCTGGGCCCTTCACTCTCAGCCCTAACCCCAAGGGTCTAGGTCAGTGCATCTTCCTAGTCTGACATCTTGCCAGAAGTCCTTCCAGTGAGACATTTTTAGTGTGTCATAAGCATTGATTTTCTTTAATTTTTCTAATTTGAAGATTGAATAATCATTTTACTAATGGGGTGATTAAAATTGTGAAATTTTGACTCTGCCATTTATTATCTCTACTACTTTAGATGTAGGCAACTTGCTTATACTCTCTGGGGAACCACATATATAAAATACAAACAAGGGTAGTATCTAACTCATTGGATTAATATGTAATCTAAGTTGGTTCAAAATTCATAGAAGGATATTGGCAGTTCATTTAGTTTTTGTAACATTCTGCTTCTAGATCTCATGATTCAGTATGTACATTATATTGAAAAATCATTTTCACTTGACTTTTACATTCATTTCATTGATATTGTAAGACATACATTTTTTTAGGACTCATTCTTTGTAAAGTTTTGATTAGCTAAAGATTTGCTATTGAAAATTAAAGTTACTAATTTATGAGTGAGAACTATTAATATGCTAAATCAATTAAAATTTCTTAGTTATATATATTTTAGAATGTTTTGCTCTTCTCAATTATCGTGTATTGCTTCATGTATATTCTGAAAGAATAAATGAACTATTAAGTTGTTATTATTTTAAACATCATAATTGGAGAAACTGAAACAACAACAAAGATACAAAAAGTTAAAGCAAAAGTGATTCAAAATTTCATAATTATATCATAAAAGAAACTGGAATACTTTTGTAAAACAAAAGTGATGTATGTAGCATTCTATGACCCTCTCTATATAATGGCTATGCTTTGTCTATGTACATCTGTACATCTATAAATGTTGCCTCTATTCTTACTTTATTCTTACAGCTATTCTTACACTATTTCAATAGGTATTGCTCAGCTTTCAATGTTGAGATGGTTTTCAAACTTAGTACAATAGAAAATTTAATCATAGGGAGAAAGCCAAGACGAAATAATTAGCTCCAAATTTTTGCTTTGTGACTTCATAAAATAAACTTTTTATAATAATTAACGTACAAAAGTCACACTGTCCTTTGAATCCTGTTTAGGTAGGGGCATATTTTTATACTTTCAATGTTTAGCATTGGCATGTTCTTGAAACATAATAGACTACTAATAAAGGTGAGGTACATAGAAGAAAACAATCACAGTGCTTGTTGGCCAAACTGGTCTTGGTCATCATATTGTTGGCTGTTCAATACATATTATTGATGCAAAATATTAGTGCATAAATAAATCAAAGAAACACATGCTGTAATACTGAAAATTTAAGCAAAGAAGGGTTATGATATTGCAAAATAATACTTTAATCAAAAGGCAGACTCTTCTTCTTTATGAAAAATTAATTATAACACACTTTATCCATCCATTAAAAAAAACAAAACTCTTGATGGATGAGATCCTAATGTTTTACGGAATTTACCCCTGTACCCAGTACTAGGAAGACAGGAAGAGATGGCATTACACATACAACCATACATTCTCTAAATACTTTTACCTGGAATTGTCAAAAAAAAAAAAATTAAATTAAGAGTACATTAATATTATTACTAACCAGAATAGCCACTTTGATTTTCCACTTCCCTTTGAGTGTGTAGAAAGAGCCTATAAGTGATTATGGAAACTGAAGAAAAATATTCAAGAACTAGAACAGTGTTTTATATAAGTGATCAAAAACAAATGAACAAACAAAAAAGTAACTCTTAAGAAGTGCTTAGTGGTGGACATAAAAGCAATAACTAATATGAAAAAATTGTCATACAAGTAGCCATATTTCTAAATCCACATCAAGGAATATTTTCAGTAACTGGAGAAGTTTTGTTTTGCTTTATGCTATTCCTTTGGGCATGGCACTTCAGATTGATTACCACTTTAATGGGTTTTTCTGGTAGTACAGATTTTGTGGGTAAGGATTCCAGTTATAAGTTGCATAAAAGAAGTCATGTATCTGTTTGTTCCCTATAAAAAAAAAGTCAAATCACTTTATGCTATCTTTAGAACCCACATTAAACATTCTATAGAGAGCATGCAATAAATATTACATAATCGTAAAAACAAACAAACAAAAAAACACCTGCAAGATTTGTCTTTATGGATGTTCATTTAATATTAATCTGTAAAAATTAGAAGCTATAAAAATTAGTCATCTTTAATGACCTTTTGAAGCCAAATTATTTTGATTCTATTTATTACTGAATTCTACTGTGTGAATCATAGCAAACTATGCATACAATTCTATAGAATGGTAATTCCAGAACACTTAATCGTGATCATTGCGAACCTGTACTTAGAACAAGAAACAGTCACTCAAGCTTTTAGAATAAGGGAATACTGTATGGAAAAAGGCAAAAGTGAGTATCAGGTCTGTATTATTGTGCCATACTTTTTCAGTAATTATGTTAAGAATATAATCCTAAAACCTAAAGGACATGAAGTAGAACATGGCATAAAGATTGGAGGAAGGCTCATTAACAACTAGAATATGTTGATGACACAAGCTTGCTTGCTGAAAACCAAGAGGACTGGAAACATTTATTGATCAAGATCAACGACTACAGCCTTCAGAATGGATTGCACCTCAACATAAAGAATACCAAAGTCCTCATAAATGGTCCAATAAGCAGCATCATGATAAATGGAGAAAATATTGAATTTGTCAATGAGTTCATTTTACTTGCATCTACAATCAAAGTCCATGGAAGCTGCAGTCAGGAAATCAAATTATGTGTTACATTGTTGAAATATTTCATCATATTGAGGTAGCATGGAAGGTACTCACTCATCGATGTCATGAAATTTGGAAGACAGCTACCTGGCCAAGTGATTGGAAGAGATTCATATTTGTGCCCATTCCAAAGACAGTCGACCCAACAGAATGTGGGAATCATCTGACTATACTGTTAATATCATATGCAAGCAAAATTTTGTGAAAGATAAATTTTAAAATGGCTGCAACAATACTTTGACAGGGAACTGCTAGAGGTTCAAGCCAGATTCAGATGAGGACATGGAACAAGGGATACCATTGCTGATGTCAGATGGATCTTGCCTCAAAGCAGACAATACCAGAAAGTTGTTTACCTGTGCTTTACTGAATACACAAAGACTTTCAATTGTATGGATCATGACAAACTATGGACAACATTGCAGAGAGTGAGTATTCTGGAATACTTAATTGAGCTCATGAGGAACCTGAACACAGACCAAGAGGCAGTCATTCAAACAAAACAAGAGAACACTGAATGGTTTAAAATTAGGAAAGGTGTGCTCCAGGATTGTATTATTTTACCGTACTTATTCATCTGTATACTGACCAAATAGTCTGAGAAACTGGGTTCTATGAAGAAAAATGTGGCATCAGGATTGGAAGAAGGCTCATTAAACAACCTGTGATATGCAGATGATACAACCTTGCTTGCTGAAAGTGAAGAGGACTTAAATACTTACTGAAGAAGATCAAAGGCCACACATCCTTTGGTGTAGGTTGCACCTAAATGTAAAGAAAACAAAAAATCCTCACCAATGGATGAATGAATAACATCATGATAAATGGAGGAAAAATTAAAACTGTCAAAGACTTCATTTTGCTTGGCTTTGCCATCAACACTCATGGAAGCAGTTGTCAAGTAATCAAACAATATTTTGCATTAGGAAAATCTGTTGCACAAGACCTCTTTAAAGTGATAAAGGACAAAGATGTCAGTTTGAGAACTAAAATGCACTTGACCCAAGCCTCATATGCCTGTGAAAGTTGGACAATGAGTAGGGAACACCTTGTAGTTAGCAGCCCCACAATGCTATTAGGGCTCTTTACATATTTAAATTCATTGATTGCTTTTCCTTACGGTTGTTGTTGTTGTTATATGCTGTGGAGTCGGTTCCGACTCCTAGCTACCCTGCATAGGGTTTCCGAGACTGTTAATCTTTATGGGAGCAGAACATTTCATCTTTCTCCTGCGGAGCAGCTGGTAGTTTCGAACTGCTGACCTTGCAGCTCGCAGCCTGATTCATAACCACTATGCTACCAGAGCTCCTTAGTTGCTGGATGAAACTTTCATCTTTCATCTCCTGAAGCCAATAGATGCTGAGTTATGAGCAAGGATGAACAAATACTGATAATTTAATTACCATTTCTTATAAGTACCTTTTCTCTGTGTATATATATGATAAGAGAAAAAAAAAAAAAGAAAATTTCATGTTAAAATCTACAATGAATTGTGTCTCACATTTGTTTCCTTGTAACAGTACAGAAATATTTTAAGAGTATTGGGGGAAAACCAGAAAAGAAAAGAATACTATGTAACCTGCATGCAGAAACAAGTTACTGTTGTTGTTGGGTGTCATTGAGTTGATACTGACTCACAGCGACCCTATGCACAACAGAACGAAACACTGCCTGGTCCTTGGCCAACCTCACAATTTCTGCCACGCTTGAGCCCATTGATGCTGCCACTTTGCCAGTGCATCTTGCTGGGGGTCTTCCTCTTTTTCTCTGACCTTCCACCTTACAAAACATGAGATCCTTCTCCAGTGACTGGTCCCTCCTGACAATATGTCCAAAGCATGAGACACGAAGTTTGGCCATCCTGTCTTAACTAGTGTAAATGTTCCAGTGACACATCCACTTACCCCATAGCCATCACAAGAGTCTAACATCTGAAAAAAGGTTTTTATTATGTTTTTACCCAGTAGTATTAAAAAGCAACTGACTGCCTATTGTTTTCTGATGATTAATTAATTCAAAGTGTCTTAAAACCACAAACATAGTGATTGCCTTTCTTCTTTTTTTTTTTTTTTTTGGTGGGGCATCCTCAGCCGTTTCTATCTGAACTCTCTAAAAAGTAACTTTCTCTTTGAAGATAAACAAATAAGAGCCTAGCAGATAAAATCACTCCTTATATTGAGGCAAACAAACATCTATTCTTTCCCCAGCTCTTCCTCATTTCACTTAATTTTTTTTTCATTTTATTTCAAATAATTCAAAAGTTCTGGAGCTATTCTAATTCCATTTATCCAGTCAGCAACTTTCCCCTCACTGTGTAATTCTGATGCAAATTACAGGCTCTCTTCCATGAAGAAATGTGCATAGAACGTTGCACACAATTTCAAAGATAAATAGGCAACTTCAACCCTACCTCAGGGTCCTAGGTTAAAAATTGTTACTGTACGGCAGTTTGACAGGGAGAAATCATAGCTTCATTCCAGCCAGCATGTTATAATTCTGTTCACAAAATGCAGCATTTAGAATTTAATGTTTGTCACTTTTGTGTTTCATACCTGTCTCCTTGTGTGCTGATGAACCATGTATGATTGTGAATATAAACTATTTATTCCTCAATGCTCCAATTTGGTCAGCTGAATTTCTTTTGAAATAGGAGTCAGATGAAGTCAATTATTTATAGTTTTCAGGCTTTGTGCAAAACCTTGTCACAATTTATTGATACTATTATATGACAATTGAAAATAGCTAGTTTTTTTGGGACAACTTATTATGTGCAAGACCCTGTTCGTATACCACTGTATTTAATAATTTCAGTAATTTCATTGACACAGAACATTATTACCCATAAAACACTGTGACATAGGATGCCATTTAGTTTTGTTTTGTTTTTAAGATTGTTTCCTACATAATCAAGTATCTGTAAAGTTATAGTCTCTTAAGCACTAGAAGCAGAAGCAGATGCTAGAATAGAGGATTGTGTTGTTGTCTTCTGACCCATAGCGACCCTGTATAGGGTTTCCAAGGAGCAGCTGGTGAACTTGAACTGCTGACCATGCAGTTCAAATGGCTTTGTAGTCTGGCACATTAACCCACAGTGCCAAACCAAAGTCTATTTGCATTACATTAAGTACATTAAGTATATCTTGAGATTTTATATAACTCTTTATTGATAGTCAAATATGGAATGATACAGAGAGAAAACATTTTACCAAAAATTAGAACATTTGATGGAATTCCCATAGGAATGTCTCATTCTTAATTCATATATCAATCTGGTTATCTGTGAGGGCTGCCAGCTTGATCAGAGTCCTGGTCTGGCACTGCTGGTTGGAGTCCCGGTGTAGCACTTCGGGTTAATGTGTTGGACTGCAATGATGGTTTGAATACAGGGTCAGCAATTCAAACTCACCAGCTGCTCCTCGGAAACGCTATACAGGGTCACTATGAGTCGGAATCGACTCAGTGACACTTAATAACAACAACAGCTTGATCAGAACTCAAGCCTGAATTAACCAGTTCTAGTAATGTTCAGACAGCTTTGGACACTTTCAAGTTTTAAAAGTTTGGATGTGTCTGCATTTCAGTGTCTATTAGCCCACATTACTTAAAACAAAATAAAAACAAAAAAAGCGATATTTTTTCTTCTAGTACATATTTTAAGGAGCTCTGGTAACATGTTGTTGTTAAGTGCGGTCGAGTCGGTTCCAACCCATAGCAACCCTGAACAGGGTTTCCGAGGCTGTAAATCTTTACGGGAGTAGAAAGCCTTATCTTTCTCTCGCAGAGCAGCTAGTAGTTTCGAACTGCTGACTTTTCTGTTCACAGTCTGATTCGTAACCGCTACACTACCAGAGCTCCTTCTCATAGTGGTTATGAATTGGGCTGCTAACCTCAGGGTCAGCAGTTTGAAACTACCAGCTGTTCAGCGGGAGAACATGAGGCTTTCTGCTTCCATAAAGATTTACAGCCTCGGAAACCCTGTATGAGTCGGAATCGACTCCACGGCACATAACAACAACACCATTACATGTTTTATCATCTATATTCCTTTCCTGTGGGGAAATCATCTCATATTCACCTACTACATATATATTTGATCATGAGCAAAAACTCCAGAGCAACAATTTTAGATTATTTGGGGTAAAATTTATCAGGTAACTCTCCCACTCATAGCTAACGAATCCTTTTCTATACACCTCAGGAACCCTGCTGATGCAATAGGCTAAGCATTGAACAGCAAACCGAAAATTCAACGGTTTGAATCCACCAGCCACTCTGCCAGAGAAAGATGATGAAGTATGTTTCATTAAAGGTTTACAAAAACACTCGGGGCAGTTCTACTCTGTTCTGTGAGGTCCCTAAGAGTCAGAATCAACTTAACAGCACCAGATTTTTGTGTACCCCAATACTGACCCATGATTTCTGTCCTTTTATCATAATATAAATAAAACAGGTGGTAGGATCACAGTGAGGAAGACGATGGATTTGGTTCGTATTGGTAATTAAGGAGACATCTCAATTATGCACTGGGGAGGGGATGAAGATCTCGAATTTGTACTAAGCTGTGGTTTTAGAGATAAGGAGAATCTGTGTGAAAAATGTATTAATTAATTCATTAATACCTAGAAGACTTCCTTGTAGCATTTTCTAAATAGTAATCTTAAAAATCAGGTAATGCTTCAGCGAGTATTTACTGGGGCAATCACTGGCAACTTGACTTTGAGTTGGGAAAATGAGTATCCTGAAAAGTAAGGCAATATGATATGTCCAGTAGTTCTGGTGTGGTGCTGTAGGATAAGCATTCAACTGCCAGGTCAGTTTGAACCACAAGGTCAGTGGTTCAAACTCATCAGCCACTCCTTGTAAACCATACATGATGGTAGTCATGAGTCAAAACTGACTTACACTTATCAACAACAGCATGAAATGTCCAACATGCTGAACTAGGAATACTTTCATGGCTCATTATGCTCGGTAGATAAACCAGGACATCAGATAAACCTCAGTAGACTGGTTTCATCCAAATTTCTATTACTTGTGACAGATTAAGCAAACTGATGCCTTTTCTGGCCTCCAGACAAGACCATAGGCAGCAATTTATTTGAATTTAACATAGTACAATCATCGTATCATTTTGCTGTGAAGTAATACTTGCTACTTAAAGTAAAAAAGAAATTAGGTAAATTAACCAACAGAGTGTACACCTTTTTATTCTGAAACATGGGACTCTGAATCCCTTTAAAGAGTCATCATATCATTTTCATTCACCATTTAGGAAATTACCTATGAAATACTTTTTTTTTTTTTTTTTCAAAAAGCTTTTACTGTGAATTGAGTGCTACTTTACAATAAGATCAGCAGTTTTTTCAAAGCTTTTATTGTGAATAGAGTGATAATTCACAATAAGATCAGCAGTTTTGCACTCAATCGATTGTATATTGTTTCATTGCAATGCTTACAATTACTTAACAGCAATTACCTCCTTTTTTTTTGATGTACACAAAATCCACAGAAAATATATTCATTTAAACAACCAAAGGTCACATTTTGCAAGCCAGCCTCCTGTTCATCAGCACACAGCCTTTCTCATTCCATGGGTCTAGAGTCCTACCTCTCTGTGCCATCACCTCAGCTTCCTTTTCTGCTGTCTCTGCTTCTCTGGTTGGAATCCCATGCTCCCCTCCATTCATGTTCTTCCCTCTTAATGGTCCTAGGTTCTTCTACTCCTGGAATGAAAGATTAACTACTCCCCCCATTCCCTTTTTTTCCTTGAGCTTTTTAACTTTATTGTTAACCAATTAATGTTATCCAAAATTAAGGATATAAATCTAATTTAATTGCACAACACAAAATTATGCTAATGGTAAAGACTGTTGGGATTTTCATCTTTGATTGCATTTGTTTAATGCTTTGGAAAAGTGAACACTTGTGTTTCAATGCTTGAATTACAGGGTTCACCATTCATTCCTGTGATGGGATGTAAGTAGAAACATTTCTTCCATGTGTGTGATGAAATGAGGTATTCTTGTTATCTCAGAAATACCTCATTTCTGAGACATTCTCTCAAAGCTTCTTTTTTAAACTTTTTATTGTGAATTGAGTGATGGGGAGATCATCAGTTTTATAGTCATCATTTCACTGCAATGATTATAATCTCATGTATGCATCATCATTCAATAGTATTTGTTTCTAGTTCTTTTTTTGGATTGGGGGGCTTGGGGGTGCTCTGAAATACTCTTAT
>NW_006408600.1:9315444-9317975 GCF_000296735.1 Chrysochloris asiatica
TATGTCCAAAATATGAGAAATGAAGTCTGGCATCCTGACTTCTAAGGAGCACTCTGGCTGTGTTTCTTCCAACAGAGACTGGCTTGTTCTTCCAGCAGTCCATGGTATGTTCAAGATTCATCTCTAACACCATAGCTTGAATACATCAATTCTTTCATAGTCTTCCTTAATCATTGAACACCTCTCACATGCAAACTCAAAATGAGTAGAAGCAGCAAACATCCATAAAAAAATGAACATAGAATGTATGAAGTATGAATCTGAGAAAATTGGAAGTTGTCAACAATGATATGGAACCCATACATATTGATATCCTAGGCATTAGTGAGCTGAAATGGACTGGTATTGGACATTTGAATCTGACAGTAATATGGTTTACTATTCCAGGAATGAGAAATTGAAGAGGAATGGTGTTCATTAAAAATAACATTTCAAGATCTATCTTCAAATACAATGTTGTCTGTGATAGGAGAATATCCATGCGACTATAAGGAAGACTAGTTAATTTGAGTATTATTGAAATTTATGCACCAACCACTAAAGATATCGAGGATGTATCTGAGGAATTCTACTAACTTCTTTAGTCTGATATTGATCAGTCATGCAATCAAGTAAGATGTATAGATAATTATTGGTGATTGGAATGTGAAGGTTGGCAACAAAGAGAAAGGATAAGTAGTCGGAAAATACGACATTGGTGATTGAAATGCTACTGGGGATCACATGATGGAATTTTGCAATGACCTATTCATTACAAATACATTTTTAAACCTGTTGTTAGGTGCCATATTATCAGTTCTGGCTCATAGCAACCGTAGGCATAACAGAACCAAGAGCCTCTGGGTCCTGCACCATTCTCATAGTTGCTGTTACATTTGAGCCCATTGCTGCTGCCACTGTGTTAATCCATCTGTTTGGGAGTCTTCCTCTTTGTCATTGACCCTCCACTTTACCAAATAAAATATCCTTCTTCAAAGATGGTTCCCTACTGATAATATGTCCAAAGTATGTGAGATGAAGAAGTCTCCTTGCCCTTACCTCTGCCTGCAAAGATCATTCTAGCTGTACCTCTTCCAACACAGACCTGTTTTTACTTCTGAAAATCCATGGCATTTTCAATATTCTTCTTCAACCTCAAGTCAAATGCATTAATTCTTCTAAGGTCTTCCTTATTCATTGTACAACTTTCACATACATATGAGGCAATTCAAAATACCATGGCTTGGTTCAGGCTAACCTGGTCTTCAAGCTTGTATCTTTACTTTTCAATCCTTTAAAGAAATTCTTGTGAAGCAGATTTGCATACTGCAATATGTCTACATTTTAATTTCTAGACTGCTGTTTCCATGAGTGTTGATTGTGGATCCAAGCAAAATGAAGTCTTTGACAATTTCAATCTTTTCTCCATTTATCATGATGTTATTTATTGTTCCATTTGTGAGGATTTTTGTTTTCTTTACATCGAGGTGCAATCCATACCAAAGGTTATAGTCTTTGTACTTCATCAGTGTTTTAAACTCTCTTCACTTTCATCAAGCAATGTTGTATTATTTACATGTTTCAAGTTGTAATTTAGTCTTCCTCCAATCCTAATGCCATGTTCTTCATATAATCCAGCTGCTCAAGTTATTTGGTCAGCATATAGATTGAATAAGTATGGTGGAAGAATACAGCCCTGCTGTACAACCTTCCTGATTTTAAACCATTCAGTATCTCCATGTTCTGCTCAAATGACTGTTTCTTGGTCTATGTACTATTTTATTATAATCATAAGCAAGTGTTCTGAAATAGCCATTGTTCACCAAGTTATCCAAAGCTTGTCATAATACACAGAGTTGAAAATATTTGCATAATCAATAAACTACAGTTAAACCTGTTTCTGGGATTCTGGTATTGCTTCCAGCCAACAACATAAAAGGCAGTTATTCACATGAATTTCACCAAATGGAATACACAGGAGACAAATTGACTACATGTGTGGGAAGAGATGATGAAAAAGCTAATATCATAAGTGAAAACAAGGCCAGGTACCAACTATGGAACAAACCATCAATTACTCATATGCAAGTTCAGACTAAAGCTGATGAAAAATTTAAAAAAATCATGAGAGCCAAAATATGACCTTGATCATATTCCACCTGAATTTAAGGACCATGTGAAGAACATATTCGATGCATTAGACACTGAAGACAATGACTGAAGACAAGAAGAGCTATGCAAAACGTCTTTAAGAATACAGGAAAGAAAGAAAAGAGTAATGTGGATGTCAGAAGAGACCGTGGAACTTGCTCTCCAGCACAGAGATGCTAAAGCAAATGGAGGGAATGAGGAAGCAAAAGATCTCAACAGAAAATTTCAAAGGTCAACCCTAGATCAAAGTCAAGTATTATAATGAAATGTGCAAAAATCTGGAGTTAGAAAACTAAAAAGGAAAAACATGCTCAGCATTTTTCAAGCTAAAAGAATTTAAGAAAAAATTTAAGACTTGACTTGTAATATTGAAGTATAACATTGGCAAAATACTGAATGAT
>NW_006408600.1:9318627-9352414 GCF_000296735.1 Chrysochloris asiatica
CCTGTTTATTCAATCTATATGCTGAGCAAATAGTCTGAGAAACTGAACTATATGTTGAACATGGCATCAGGATTGTAGGAAGACTCATTAACAGCCTGAGATATGCAGATGGTACAACTTTGCTTGCTGGTAGTGAAAAAGACTTAAAATACTTACTGATGAAGATCTAAGAATACAGCCTTTTATATGAATTGCAACTCAATTATTAACACAAATATCCTCACAACTGGGCCAATAAATAATAGCATGATAATTGGAGAAATGATTGAAGTTTTCAAAGACTTCATTTTGTTTGGACCCACAATCAACACTCATGGAAATAGTAGTCTAGAAATCAAATGACACATTGCATTAGGCAAATCTGTTGCAGTTTGCCTAATATCAGTTTGAAGACTAAGGTGTGCTTGACCCAAGCCATGGTAATTTCAGTAGCTTTATATACAGGTATTGGCAGTAGCAAGGTTAAATGAGGTTCTTGTCTGTCTGAAATTCGTAGGTATTCTTACTGGACCTATACCCAGTTATTACAGAAATTACCAGCTTTACCATATTGCTAAATGCAGCTCACCATCAGAAATAAGCGTGCTTGTAATGAGAAAAGTGAACTTATAATTCTGTAGTATGAACACAGCATGCTGTGTATCTTTGTGTTGCACATGTGTGTCTGTGATTATGTTTCTGGCTGTCTCTATTAGTGTGTTTGTGTATAAGTCATGATTTTCTGAAGAAAAATAATGTATAGAATATATGACAAATATTTGTATTTGGTTGTCTAAGTAAAAAATTCTGTTATTAATAGTTTCTCTTTCTGAAAATAAAACAGTAAGTTTGTTCGAGTGTATGAAAACAAAAGCATTAGCATCCATTAAGAAATACTTTTTCATAACATTTTCAAATGGAAATACTTTGATAGTTCTTAAAAAGTACGCAGAATTTTCTGACATTATCCTTAGTGACGATATGTGGACAGACAAAAGACAGCTTCTTACTTCTAAGTCTTCAACGGTATGTCTAAATAGGTTAACATCATATGGAATGGCTCATAAGGTCTTGCATGATTTAACCGTTGTCTATTTCTCTATTATCACTTGGTTCCTGTTTGTATATTGCTCAGTATATCTAGGCACTTGTGGTCTTGAAATGCTTGAAATTATTTTCCATCTTTGCCTTTGATACTATACTTTGCTTGCATGAGTCTTTACCTTCATTTCAAGTTTAAGTGTTTCTTCTGGATTGATGTTTTCAGCAGCAATGCTGTCAGTATAAAGAAAGACTGTTCTTTGTAATATTGCCTTGTCTTTCATACAGAACAGAAATTTTTATTAATTTGTTTTTAGTAACTTCAAAAGGCTTGTACATCAGTTTCATGCGATTATTGTAATGAATTGCTACAAATTCAGTGGTTTAAAACAACATATATATTTTTAAAATTGTATACTTCTGTAGGTCAGAAGTTTGAGATGAGTCTCATCGAGCAAAAATTAAAGTGTTGGCTGGGTGTGGAGTCTTTCTTTGTGAAGACTTTAAGTAAGAATTTGTTCCCCTGTCTTTTGCAGCTATGAGAGGTTGTCCACATTCCTGGATCCTCAAGCAATGGCTAGTCAATTCCTTCTCACATTGAATCCCTCCAATAATGACTCCTTTGTTATCTCCTTCTCTAACTCCCCTCTGTCTCCCTTTTCTATTTTTAAATTATTAAATTTTATTTACCCAGATAATTTTAAGGTCTGTTGATTAGTAACTTTAATTCCATCTATAAACTTAGTTCGATCACTGGTGTGGCACCATAGGATAAGAACTCCACTACAAGGTCAGCAGTTCAAACTCATTAGTCACTCCTGAGAAACCGTATACAGGATCACTATGAGTGTCAATTGGAGTACCGGTGTGACACTGTAGGATAAGCACTGGACTGATAACCATAGATTAATGATTTAAACCCACCAGCCACTCCTTAGAAAGTGGAATCGACTTGATGGCACTTAACAACAATCTCAATTATACGTCTTCCTTCAGTATCATCCGTTTTTGATTATATGCTACCCCTTGAAATGGCTGAACAGCAACCATTTCTTTCTGGTACAATGACTCTGTTTTTATTTTCCATCTTCTTTTAATGCTTTCTGTATCACTCAGTATTTTTCAAATAGAACCTTTCAATACTTCATATCAAAGCTTGAATTTTTTCTTCAGTTCTTTCAGCTCAAAAAATGTTGAGCATGTTCTTCCCTTTTGGTATTCTAAGTTCAGGTCTTTGCCCATTTCATGTTAATCCTTGATTTGTCTTTTTGAGCTGCCATTTGAAATTTATGGTCAGCAAGTTTACCTTCTCTTATCTTCCATTCCCTTTAGATTCTCTATGCTCAAGAACAAGTTTCAGAATCTCTTCTGATATCCATTTTGTTCTGTTCTTTCTTTCCTGTCTTTTTAATGACTGGGTGATAAAAACAACACAGCTGGCAATAAAAACTGTGATGGTCAAGAGACCCCAGGCATGCATCATACCTGCCATACCTTAAAAATATTTCTGGTTAGTACTTAACCCTATCTTTTTTTTCTTTTTGTAGAAGATAAAATTTAACCAATATTTGAAGCAATTTAGGTATACCAAATTCTATACAGAGTTACTATGAGTCACATCAATTCAATGGCACTTAGAAACAACAACAAACACTAGTGATGCAGTAGTTCACACCCACTAGTAGGAATGTGGGGGAAAGCTATTGCAGTTGGCTTCCATAAATATTCCATTCCTATAAACTGGACGACAAGGTTGATTTGAACTGCAGGTCAGCAATTCAAATTCACCAGCTGCTGCTGGGGAATTCACAGGATCACTGTGAGTCAGAACTGACTCGAAGGCACTTAAAAACAACACTAAAACCTAAAATGTATGTCTGCTCCATCCATTAGGGTCTCTCTGAGTTGAAATGAACAATGAGTCCTGGTGTGGTGCTGCAGGATAATGCAATGGACTGCAGGATCAGTTTAAACTTCAAGGTCGGAAGTTCAGACTAATCAGTAACTCCTCAGAATCCCTGGACAGGATGTCTCTTAAGGTCCATCGATGGCACTTACCAACAGCAGATGGCAATGGATTAAGAAGTTAATGTATTGTTGTTGTTAAGTGCCGTGGAGTGGATTGGATTCAGTGAACTTGTATAGGGTTTTGAGGTAGATCTTTGCAAAAGAAGAAAGTGTCATCTTTCCCCCATGGAGCTGGTAGGATCAAACCACAGATCTTGTGGGGTTTTTTTAGTTCAGTGCTGATTCTATACAGCCACCGCACACCCCTTGTCAACCTAAATGTTATTTCCTACAGAAAAATACTTAACCACAAAATTTATCTCACTCATTCTACTCTATTGCTGCACTGTTTAAAAAAAATAAAAATAAAGACAAAAAGTGAAATGCACTTTCTTTTCTTTTATTCCTCTTTTTTATTACTCTCAAATTAGTTTTAATTTTTTTGCATCATATAATTTTACCTCTCTTTCCCCTTAGATTTGAAAGTATTGTAATTTTAATATGTATACTATACAATTGAAATCTCAATTATTTATTCGTTGATTGATTTAATTTTTTTAAAGGAAGTTTTGTTGTGAATTTAGTGATAGTTTATATGAGAGAACATTGGTTTTCCACTCACCCTTTCATATTTTGTTTCATTGCAATGCTTACAATCCCCTGCATGCATCATCATTTAACAGTATTTGCTTCTATTGCCTCTTTTTTTTTTTTTTTTTTCTGTACACAAAAACATGCTGGAATATATAATCATTTAAACAACCAAAGTGAACATTCTGCAAACTTGTCTCATGGCCACCAGCCCACAGCCTTTCTGTTAACATGAGTTCTCAGCTGCTCTGTCTTTCCATGTCCTAGACTCTGGCTCCATCTCTAGTGCCCCTGCTCCTCTGCATAGAGTTCCACGTTCCACTCATGCTCTTCTCTTGATGGTCCTACGGTCCTTTGTTCCTGGAATGTAAGATTAACTACTCCCCCATTTTATTACACAACTTCTATCCTTATAGTTGTGACAATTGCAACTAGTCATGATAAGAATTACTTCTGAATCAATTGAATCCTATCCCCATCTCTTTTCACCAGACCCTTTTAGACAAGATGAAAACTATTCAGTGGGAATTCTACCTTCCGCCTCATACTCTGAAACTAAACTCCCTCTTGAAAACTTGTAAGCCAGACTCCTCATGACTTTATAGCCCACCCCTTCCATTTTTAGGTTGTTGTTGTTAAGTGCCATCGAGTCGGGTCCGACCCATAGCGACCCTGTACAAGGTTTCCGAGGGTGTAAATCTTTACGGGAGTAGAAAGCCTCATCTTTCTCCCGCAGAGCGGCTGGTAGTTTCGAACCGCTGACCTTAAGGTTCGCAGCCCGATTCGTAACCACTACGCTCAGTGTCTAAGTTGCCTGATCCTATCAACACTGTGTACAGAGGACATAGTTTTGATCCTTGACATGAAAACTCCTTCCCTCTGAGCTACTATATCCATAAGTATAGTCAAGTTCATCAAATTATAACAATTTACACTTGTTTGTTTCCTTTATCAAGTTTCTTTATCTTCCTCTAGTCAAATTCTGATTATCAAGCCATCCACTCTGGGTCAAATGGATACTATCTAAAAGTTTGGGGTTTCTTGTGCATCTACCCCCATTTCATATCAGCTGGATGCTTTACTCTCAGCTTTAGTTTTCCATGGTGAGGCAGTGTCCATGGGCTCAGGAGTTCCCAAGTCTCCCCAAACTTCAGACCAACTAGCCCTCCCTCTTTCTCTCTCATCTCAAGTTCAACAGTAATCTATGGGATATGGTAGAACTCAGCCCAATTTTTAATCACTGACTTTCCATCACTTTTACTCACATGAGACCATTTCAGTTGCCAGCAAGCTTATATGCCTGCTTGTGTGTTCCCTTTGAGTTTCAGTCTTGGAAGGGGGTTTACCTGAAGGGACTTAATTGCTTGCTTTGATGGCTCCCTGGTGAACATTTTGCTTGACTTTGTAATAGCCAAACAGACTGCAGTTTTTGTTTTTGGTTTATCCTGATGCTCTTTCTTTCAAGAAGTATCTTCATTCCTCTAGCCACTCTGGGCTTGCCTGCATGTCCTTTCAAATTGGAATGTCCCATATCAGAAGGTTCTAGTTGGAGCTCAGGAAAAAAATATATAAATTTCAAATAAAATTATTTTGCTTTTTTTTTCTTGCATTGTTTACTATTTGTTTGTTTGTTTTAAATGAGAATACTAAATTGTTCCTTTGATAATTTCACACATTATTTTCATAGCAGGGTCTTTGAGAAATCCTGGTAGACTTCTGTTATAGACAAAAATGGGATCAAATGGAGGAGACTCAGTTCACCTCTTATATGTCCTGGGAGAAAGAACTGAGCTAATGTTAGTAGAACCCAACTTCTGAAGTGGTTTACAATCTTGCCCCTGACTGTGACTTTGGGAATAATGTGACTGTACTTTTCAACTTGATATAGAAGAAAACAATACTGATTTAAGTCAGTTACTAGGTAACTGATAATCAAATAGGATTTTATTTGATCATCTGTACCTTTCTGTTTTTCATTTGTTCAGTTCAGACTGAATTTTTCAGACTTCCTGATTCGTTTCTCCTCTATTCATTCAATATCCATCCAAGACTCATAGAGACCCAATAGACAGAGTAGAATTGCCTCATAGCATTTCTAAGATTGTAAATCTTGATGGAAGTACACAGCTTCATCTTTCTCCCTTGGAGTGACTGGTGGGTTTTAACTGCTAGTCTTGCAGCTAGAAGTCTAACACTTAACCCACGGCATCACCAGGATTTCTTATTCATTTGATAGTTCTGTGCATATTTCATTGTTAGCCTACATTAAAAAAAATTCTATATGTAAATAATATAATAAGGTTTGGTTGAAATTTATCTTATATCTAATCAGCTATTTTAGGAAATTAAAAAATAGCACATATAGAAATACATCATTTCACATGCTGATTACTTTTGGTCAGGTAAATGAAAGTCTGTGGAGATATAACTCAGATATCATCTTAATTTATTTTATTATTTTATTTTGTGTTTATTCTCCCATCCCCTCTTAGAAAATTGAAAACAACTTACTTGTCTTTACTTTTTTTTCTGGCTCAAAAATCTCCTGGTTTGTGTCCCAACTGTATGGTTACTTAGTTTCTTTGTGCCTTTACTTTCTCATTTGTAAAATGAGGATATCCTCTTTTTAGAGTGTTGTGAAGCTTAAGGTGGTCAATATATATAAAATGCAAACTAAATGCCTAAGAAGGATGTGCTATTATGATGAAGGAGTACTGTTGTTCCCAGAACTGGTTTAGAAACAGTGAGATACTGTGGGATCTTGCTTTACCGTCTCCCACTCTTATCTAATGCTTCTTGGAAACACTGGAATAAACTTGTGAATAAGTTGTAGAGAAGTTGGCTTGGTGCATTTTTTCCCCCTCCATGAATAGTATGTGCTGCCTGTTAGGTCAAAGGCTTCAGATATTTTACTGTCAAGACTGAATCTAATGTCAATTTATACTCACTGCCAAGAAGAGACAGACCACCTAATCACATTCTGGAATGTGCTCTGAGACTGGTGTTGACATCCCTAGCTGGACCCATAAGACAAGATGTCTAGCTTACTAATTTGGGCTTCTATTAGGTCCTGTTTACCCCATTTTGACTTTCAGGGCACAGTGATGGATTGTCCAGAAGCAGAAACAGATGAAGGTGGGGTGGGGGAAGCAGTAATAAAGACAACAAGCAAACCTTCTATCATACCTCTAAGAGACGTGTCCTTACTAATGGTATAATCCACCTTAACTTTACTGTGATCAATCCTAGTGCACAATGCTTGTAAGTCTTGCCACTACAGAGAATTATGAAAATATATTCAAATAAGTCCAGTACCTTAACATGACCTAGAGATGGGATACAGAAAAGCAACTGTACTACTTACAATCAGACTAAACATTCACTAATGTGACTTTGAAAAGACCTAATATTTAATATAATTCTGTGTATCAGTATGATTTCTTAATTTTAATTTTTAGTTTACATATTCAGTTCATACGACAGCTGAATTATGTCATATTTATGAGGATCTTTAAGGAAAGTAAATCTCAGACTTAGGGAAAATAAAGAAACAACTTCATGAACCAAAGTTTGTCATGTCAGGTACTTCACGGTTCATCTTACAATGATCATATTCATTTCAATGTGGACATTAACATAACTAAAAAGCTTTTTATTATTTTTTTTCTGTGTCTAAGAATTTTTTGGAGTTCTGGTGTGGTGCTGTGGGTTAATGCGCCAGACTGCAAAGCTATTTGAACTGCAAGGTTAGCAGTTCAAACTCACCAGCTACTCCCAGGAAACCCTATACAGGGTCGCTATGGGTCGGAAATGACTTGGTAGCACTCAACAACAACAACAACAAGGATTTGTTATTAAATGGATAAAGGCAAAATGTTTTGTGAAATACAAAACTATTTTTTATATAACCACTTACTAGAATATATAGGTGTTAGTTGTGGTATAGGCTCAGCACATATATGGTTATATGTTAGGCTTATAATACTAAATTTCCTTTTTTCATATGTAAATAATAAATAAATAACAGAAAGCAAAGTGTTTCTAAATGATAAAGTGCTTTGAAAATTTACTACATGATAAATTTTGGTTTTATATACATTTACCCAAATGTAATATGACATAGTAGAGCCAATTCCCCATCTTGACTTATTAAAATGGCATCCAACCATGTGAACCAACACAGATGTTACCTTTTCTAATACAATATATGGCTAATTTAGCCAGCAGAATGGTCATCCTCTTCATAACCATAGCAATTCTTACAGATATTACATGGTTCTCTTGTTCTTATGGATGTTTTCTCTATTTATTAGGTGAAAGGAAAAATGTCTGCCTAGTAGGAACAATTGCCATTAAACTGTTGGTACTCCAACCCTGACAAAAAAAGGTATAGATTTAAGGGGACAATGGATTTTGGTCATTAATTTTATATTAAAGACATGCAAAAACATGATTGATAACATTAACAATACTTTAATTTGAAATAAATATATTTAAAGTGCTTATTTTCTTGGAGGTGTAGGGGTAGAGGATTAGGTCAAGGATGATTCAAGAACCTGAAAAGTGGACTAATTGAGGGTTGGGAAGATGATGTAAATTATTCCAAATATATAAATAGCTTCATGGCACCATAAAAAGATAAAACATAGTTTTATTGTTCAGTGGCATTCCCATTCTGAATTATTACATTGAATGATAAGTTTTAATCAAGTTGCATTGTGCATGTATTATTAATAATGCATTTACATTAAATTTAAGTAATGCTTTATATAAAAACAGATTCTAAAAACATTTCTTATGGTATAAATCCTTTGTTATTGTAGTTGTCTAGAAACGCCATATCATGGTCTTTGCCACAAATCCAAAAAAAATTTTTCATAATATAGATTTTTTTTTTTTTTAAACTTCACTTAATAATTTTGAAAGAACACTACTCTGAGTGCAATTTCTTAGGGTTAAATGTCATTATTCAGCAATAAGAGATATATTAAATCAACCTTCTTAACATTTTAAATCCACATACATCTTTTTTCCAGAAAGAAAATATAATGAATGGGTGCACTATTCTTCTCAACAACACACAAAGTCATCCTTTCTCCTCTTTCACTGATTTTACTTCTCTGTTAAAATGACCACAATTAATAAAGAAAACATGTAAAACTAGATAAATAAGTAAACTGAGCTCACAGTAAGTTGCATACGCACTAGGACCTTATTTGTTGTTAAGTGCCATTGAGTTGGATCCAACCCATAGCGAGGCTATAAAGGGTGTCAAAGGAGAGATTGGTGGGTTTGAACCACCAACCTTGGGAATATCCTACATCACCACACCAGGATGCTACTAGCAATAGAGAGAATAAAACATGTAGTTTTGTTGATGAAATAATACTACACAGAAGTTGACTTAGAATATTTTTTTAATGATATCCAAATTTCTGAACTTCAGTTCATGGGTAATGGTGTTCCTTACTAAATGTGTAATAGATTTAGAAAGAGATGATGAATTTAATTTTAAAATATTTTGAAGCTGCCTTCTTTTCAGAAGTTTGAATAGATACTTTTGTGTGCAAAGAGATTCATGTAGATAGAAATTCCTTAGAGCTAATAACCCCTATCATCAATCATTCAACCATGAATTTCTGTCCACCAAAAATATTTTTTTCAACATGGCTCATCAATTTCTAGTGCGGATATTTGCTCAAATGTTGAATGTGAAATGTCAGATGTTTTTAAAGGCTGATTTTTTTTTTTTTTTGTAGTTAGATCTCTTAGCCCTTTTCACCCCAGGACACCTCTTGGTGGACTCCAATCTCTATTCTATCAGTTAACAGCTGAGTGCATAAACCATTTATACTACCAGGGAATACTGAGTCAAATTTTAGTTCCTGAATTTCAGTAACAATATTTTTTAATATCATAAAGTTATTTCAACATTGTTTGTCACTGTTAGCTGTCATCAGTTTGACCCCCACTCATGGCAAATCCATGCACAATAAAATTCTGCCCAGTCTTGTATCACCCCCACAATCAGATGCAGAGTAGACAGTTATGATATACAGCATTTTCAATGACTGCTTTTCAAAAGTAGATTACTAGGCAATTCTTCCTAGCACATTTTACCACAAAATGAGAATAAGTACATTTGGAAACAACAGCATCAATAATATGAGTATATCACCCTCAGTCTTGACTATATTCAGACTGAAGTGTAAGACTGTACATCCACAAATACAAAAACAAAAACATTCATTGACAAATAATTTTTTAAAAAATCATTCTTTTCCATGAGAAATACTGGAATAAGTTTTCTAAATAAATTCATCCTTATCTTAATATTAGCATTGAGTAGACTTACAGAACACTCCTTATTGAATTAAGATTTAATATATGTTGTGGCACAGTAGGTTAATGCATGGGACTGCAAAGTTGGTTTGAATTATAAGGTTGGCAGTTCAAGTTAACTAGCTGTTTCTTGGAAACTCTATACAGGGTTGCTGTGGATTGGAACTAACTTGACTGCACGTTACAAAAAGCTATCATATGGGAAAAATATCAAAGACAATGAGAAATTCTTCCTGAAGTCTTGTAATTCTGTAATTATTTGATTAGTTGTTGCTTTTCTTTGAGTAAGGTATAGTTAAAAGCTTTATAAGTGCCACTAGAAAGGTATATATCTGTTACTTATCCTTTAATTAGTTGTCAAAGCAGTTTTTATAGTCAGAGCTATTTGAGTAGAGGATACCATGGGATATCATACCTACAAGTTAATGGAGGGGAGAGTAGAGGATATGTCACTGCTGAGGAACTAGCAGACTTATCTGTTGTGACTAGATGAAACAAACACTACAGGGCCTTGGTAGGGTACTAACTGCTATCAAATTTAGAAACAATACAGATGTCCCTAATTCATTGCCTTTAAACAAGGATCTTTGTTATAATTTTAAATAGGAATCCTGAAGCTGTGCAGCTATGAAGGTGGTTAATTCAATGATGCAACATTATCATCAAGGATAGATGTTGTTTTTCATCATCTTTCAGGCTCTTTGCCTCCGTGTGTCTGTGTGACGTCTAAGATAACTCACCCAAGCCACAATATAATTGCAGTAACTCTAGGTATTTTTACGAGATAGCATAATATTCAGAAATCCTGGTGGTGCAGGGGGTTAAGCATCAGTCTACTAACCAAAAGGTTTGCAATTTGAAGCCAACAGTCACAATTACCCTATGAAGCAATTCAATTCTGTCCTTTACCATTGCTGTGAGTCAGCAGTAGGTTTATAGTTACAATTGTTGTTGTTTTTGTTGTTATGTGCCGTGGAGTCGGTTCCAACTCATATCAACCCTGTACAGGGTTTCCGAGGTTGTCAGTCTTTACGGGAGCAAAGCCTCATCTTTCTCCCACGGAACAGCTGGTAGTTTCGAACTGATGACCCTGAGGTTAGCAGCCGGATTCGTAACCACTACGCTACCAGAGTTCCTTATTAATTAGTTGCACAGAAATTTGCCTCTTAGCAGTATTTCCCACATCATTTTTGTTAGCTTATTTGAGCTAGAATAATCAAATGCATTTAGAATAGGGTAAAAAGACATTAGAGAATTCACTTCCAATGTATTTGCCTTTTGATTTCTCAGTATTATTGAAAGTTCTGTTCATTTGAAAAGTAAATAATTTTGGTCTCTGTGTGTGTGCATGTTTTAGCAAGACTCATTAAATGTTTCAGTTTAAAATTTAAAGTGGACAGGATATAGATATAGCCCTTAAGTACATGGTCTAAGCTATGCTGTGAACATCTGGTATTAAAGATATTTGGCCTGCAGAAATCTATAGCCTCAGTGTAAACAAAAATAGTTTGCTTTATTTCTGTTTTAATCATTTGCTTCACTAAAATTTCCTTCTCCACTGATAAACTGGTAAGAAGACTATTGATACAAAAGTCTTTGACTAATTGATCAGTCTGTGAAGCCTAAGGATGAGAAGATTGAAATTATGTGTGTCAGTGGAGTCCATGCCCCAGATGATATGGAATCTGGAAAAAGTGTAACAAAAGAAACACAACAGAGGCACTCAGAGGAGTCATAAGTCAGTTTTTAGTGATGCAATAAAAATACTTCCAGGTGAAAAATTGCAAGATTAAAAGAGAGAGACAGACAGAGATAAAAGACAGAATGAGTTAGATTGAATTAAATGTGGAGAAGAGATGTAGTCAAATAATTACAGATAAAATAATGATAAGACTTCAATTTGTTCTGATATTTTATGGCATACTTTAAATGATTCATTTGGAAAGTTCCTGAGTGTCCTAACTTAAAGCAATGAAAAGTTTAGTGGTTCAGGTTGGTTTTTGCATCCTGTTACATAAATTTGTTGTCCTCTGTTAAAGTACATTTGAATAAGAATCATTGTTACTGTCTTCACTCTGACTCATGATGACACCATGTGTGTCAGAGTAGACCTGTGCTCAGTAAGATTTCAGTGATTGTTTTTTTTGGAAACAGATCATCAGGCCTTTCTTCTAAGTTTCCTTTGGATGGATGTGAACACCCAGCCTTTTTGGTTAGTAGCCTAGCATGTTAACTGTATGAGTCAATTAGAGACTTCACTAGTATAAGAAGACAAATAGGAAGATAAGCTAAATTTTTGGCCATAAACCAAACTCTTTTGTTGTTGTTAAGATTCACTTAATGTACTTATAAAAATTATAGAACAATTAAGTTTGAAATAAAATGGATTGCAAAGGCTGCATCTCCATACATATGTGGGTACTTTCAGCAATTAAAATGTTTACTATAAATTGTGATATACTCATCTACTTTTAAATTTTATTAATTTGACTTAAAACTTCTAAAATTGTATTTGCTAAGCTTACTTTAGCAATATTAAGGCCATAAATATGAAGTTATATCCTGAATGTGATAAAATCAATATTTATATTTTATTAAAAAGGGAAAATACTATGAATACTAGATAACATTTAGATTATTGAAGAATTTTATAATTAACATGTTTTATTTATGTTATAGAATATCAAAGATCAGAACAAAAATCTAATTAAATGTAATGCTAGATATGGTGAAATATAACACCCAAAAAGAGTTCTGTTGTGGCACTATAGGGTAAGCATTGGACTGTTAAGGTTGGCAGTTCAAATCCACAGATTGCTCTTTGGAAACCCTATACAGGGTTCTATGAGTCAGAACCGACTTGACAGCACTTAATAACAACAACAACAAGATTCTAAAGTGTGAACTTCGTACTTTTCCATACCAAACAGTCTTTTAACCATATGTATTGGTCTTATCCACAATTCTGAATCGTCAAAATGAATTTTTAAAACATAAACCTTTCCTTCCTGAATGAGTTAAAACTTTACATAATTAAAAATAAAGCTATTTTTATCAAATGAACTTCATATTTTTAATAAAAGGATAACTTTTTGCTATTAATATTTCTAAGATGTTAGAGTTCATTTTAAATTTCCATGGACATTTCTTGTAACCCTTTTTTTTTTTTTTTTTACTTTTTGTAACCAACCTAATTTTAAGTTGGGGAACAGTCAACATAATTGATTTTTTTTAAAGTCCATAATAAAAACAATAGCTCTAATAATAGTTAACATTTGATGAGTACTTATTCTGTACTGATAAATTTTTGAAGTATATATGTTAAGTAATTATCTTGAAATGTGGAAGTTAGACACAGTTAATGTGCCCATTTAACAGATGAAGAAACTAAGGCATAGAAGGTGATTCTGGAATCAGTGCTACTTCCATTTAAAATGCCTTTTCAAATTCAGTTATTTACAATCCTAAAATAATAATGTGTTTAGAAATTTTAATCCAGGACACTATAACTTTTCTGTCATTTAATAAAGACTAGATTGTGTTTATGATATAAGTGTAGTTTTTAGTTTCTGTTGAGTAGTTCTGACCCAGAGTGACCTTATGCACAACACAACCAAAAACTGTCCGATCCGGCACCATCCTCAGAATTGATGTGACTGTTGAGTCCATTACAGCTTTCACTCTACCAATCCATCTCATTGGGGCTCTTCCTCGTTTTGGCTGATCCTCCACTTTTTGAAGTATAATGTCCTTCTCTGGGGACAGGCCTCTCCTGATATGTCCAAAGTATGGAAGACAAAGTCTGGCCAACCTGGCTTATGGAGCATTATGGGTGTAGTTCTTTCAACAAAGATTTGTTTGTTTTTCTGAGAGTAGGATATAATACATGCTTATCAAGGTATGAAAGGAACATTGGTGACTCTGTAGGATAAGCCCTAGACTTCTAACTATAAGATCGACAGTTTAAAACCACCAGCTGCTCTTTAGGAAAAAGATGAGGCTTTCTGCTCCCCTAAAGATTTGCTGCCTCAGAAACCCTGTATGGGGTTGCTATGCATTCGAACTACTTTGATGGCACCTAACAACAACAAAGTAGGAATATTTTAAATTTTACTGACAGTATAATTTTGGTCAGTATAATTTCTGTTAGAGAAAACTCTAAGTAACATGTTGTTGTTAGAATGTAACTTACATTAATATATATGACTCACCCTAGTATTTATAGGTCCTTTTTCTAATGCTTTCTATTTTTGTAAAATATAGATGAATATTATTGAGCAAGAAACCACATGGGAGTTCATGCTTTGGCATTTTATCTCATAGGAAGTATCCCATCCCAGAGTGCAGAAAGTCCAATTTCCCTCAGGTATGGGCGTCTGTGGTAAGAAGAGTCTTATATTTTAGTTTGCTTCAGTATTACTCTCTGCATTACTAAAAGTAAAAAAGGTCAATTTCCAAAATGAGAACTCAACTCATATTTTGATTTTCCCACTTCATTATTCTGACCCCAAGCCACCTACATGGCACTTCCTCTCTCTGCCCCTAACCATCCCTACTTAGTTCTCAAGTTCAGATTTTGTTCTTCTAGCTCCTGACAAATAGATAAATACCAGTATATCTGTTGGCTCTCACTGCTTTTGGTGGGCTCAATAAGTCACCAGAATCATTCACAATACTCACTGGAGACCCCCTGTGCTTATAGTTGCCCATTTATTATAACCAAAAAGGATATAAGTGAAGAGATGTATCAAACAAGATCTGGAATAGGACCCTGCATGAGATTTCTACTATCCCCAGGGAAGTTTCATCCTCTCCCTCTCAACCAGAAAGTTGTCTAAAATTTTCATGTTCAGGGCTTTTATTGAGTCCTTTATAGTCTTTGATTTGGGCCTCATTGCATAGTCAGTGACTGACTGAATCACTGAATATGTCCTTAACTATTTGCACATGTTCAACTCTATCCTCCATCAATAACAGTAAAAGCCTTTTCATTTTAGAAAAAGAATAGGGCTTTACTTGCTGGCAAGTTATTTGACCTATATCCTCCTATTATTATTTTTTTTCCTTCTTTTCACTTCATTCTAGGATGGAGATTATCAATCTCTACCTGCAAGCCATAAGGTCAGCAGTTCAAATCCAACAACTGCTATACAGGGTCTCAATGAGTCAGAACCAACTGAACAGGAATTAACAATAACAACAACATCTTGTGGCTACTGATTTCTATTGTTCCAGCCAATATATGCATTTGGTATCCTCTATTTTTATTTATATAACTACAGTTGTCTTTGGCATGAGGTTATTAAACACAATGCAAAATGAAACTTCTACTTTAACATATATATATATTTATATTATATTATACAGAGAGAATAATATAATTGTGACTTCCTATAGTCTAGGAATCCTGGTGTGGCACTGCAGGATAAGCACTGGAACACAAGGTCGGTTTGTACTGCAAGGTCAGAGGTTCAAACCCACCAGCTGTTCCTTGGAAACCTCATATAGGGCCACTATGAGTTGGAAATGACTTGACAACCCTTAACAACAATAGTCTAAATAGAAGAAGTTGTGTTGTTAATGTTGAAGGACATAGTAACAGAGAGAATTGAGAAATAAAAATAAGTTAACATTGGTTCTTAGAATATAAATATGTGAGAATAATGAGGTTTTTTTTTTTTTTAATTAAATGGCCTTCCTCAAATTAAGCTTTATGGACTAATTCATATTACAGGCAACCAGTTACAGAGATTGATAAAAAGAAGTTAAATATGTAGTATGACCAAGGTAGTCATTGCTAATAAAATATCAGATTAGGAGTGTTGAGAGAAATTGAATGATTCTGTTGTTAGGATGTTAAAATAATAATGTCGACTTGTTATGAGAGAGCTAATCAATTTAATAGAATCACTATGAAAAGAAGCTTCCAGGTTTTGCTGCTTATTCACAACTCATTTCACCACCATATCATGTAATGCTGAGAATGCAATTTAGTTTTATTTTGTTGCTAAAATGAGGATATTCTTCAAAGTAATTTTCTCTTCAGGCTTTAAATCATATCCAATTAAGATAATCTTTAAGCCAAGTCAGTGATTTTAGCAAATGGAATGCTTATTTATTATTTTAACAATACTTTAACGACCTCAGAATAAGTTGCTTCCTGTTTTTGAAAGACATTACTACTCGAAGGAATGATCTTCTCCATTTAAACATTGTCTAGTGATGCTAATGTAGAGGGTCAGCAAAAAGAGGAAGACCCCAATAAGATGAACTGGCACAGTGGCAACAACAGTGGGTTCAAAGGATGGCACAAGCTGGGCAGAGTTTCATGATCTTGTGCATAATGCTGCTATTTATAGGAACCAACTCGACAGCACCTAACAATAATAGTGATGGTATAACAGACTTCATTATACAGACAAGTATATTCTATGGAGATAATAATTTGTCTTAAATTGATTAGAGTTGCCCTAAGGTGTTTTCTCTAAAGCTTTTATTGTAAATTGAGTGATAGTTTACATAGGAGAACATTGGTTTTGCACTCATCCCTATCGCATTTCATTTCATTGCAATGATTATAATCCCCTCCATGCATCACCATTCAACAGCATTTGCTGCTATTCCCTCTGCTTTTGTTTTTTGTTTTTGATGTACACAAAAACACTCAAGAATATATAATCATTTAAACAACCCAAGGGCACAGTCAGTATGTAGCCAAGGATTCGAAATTAGGAAATTACTGTTTGTATCTTAACTCATACGTTTATTGGTCAGTTTCATTGGAGAGTCACTTACACTTCACAGTTCAATTTCAATTAACTTCTTCCTTGACTTTTTTCTTATATCTTTTTCCCATGATGGATTTCAGTCCAGCTTAAATTGAGTACAAAACACAGAAGATTCTTATGAGGAAATAATTATCATGGTCTATTTTACAAAGATATTTTTAGTTTACAGGGCAGAGAAAGCAATCACTCTCAAATACAAATGAATAGCTCCAATACCTCACAAATCCCTGTGTGCTTTTCTCCTGCTCTCTTTTCTTTCCTTAGCCACTGATACAGCTTCATAGCAGATGTAACTCCGGCTGCCACCTGTCCCTTGTTTATTTGAGATCATTCCTTTTTATCGTCTCATGTTCCTTACTACTGATAATTATGGAAAGCTTATTTTAAAGACAGATTGTTTGTGAAATATGATCCTTTATAAAGAATGAAACTAATGGTGAACATATTTACTCTAATAAGCTGGGGCCTGATGAAACCTGCATAAGGAAATTTATAGTCAGAACATAACTAATTGTTATTTTAAGAATCAACCTTTAAAATAGTCAAGGAAACATTCACTGACTTTGCTATGTGGACACAAGATTCATCTTGGAGGTATGGGCTTCCTATGAATTCATCTACTTAATGTCTTCATTCAAATTACTTACCCTGAGTGAGAGACATATTTATGAGGTAACAGAATGGATTAATTATTTAAATAGTGTTTGTGGAACTGTATGAAGTCAAATAACCAAGTGTTCAATTTTTTGTTTTTATTGCTATTTTTTTTTTTTTTTAAGTTTTTATTGTGAATTGAGTAAAAGTTTGCATGGGAGGGCATCAGCTTCACATTCATTGTATCATATTTTAATTCACTGTAATTATTACAGTCCCTGTTATTCATCATTTGTTGTTGTTTTTTAAAGAAACTTGGACTCTGTAGGAAGATGCATGGGTTTAGGAGAAAAACAGATGCCAGTCATACCAAGAAGATAAATCAGATATATTAAAAAAATGTAAAACAGTTCACTAGAGATTAGTAAATAAGCACAGTTAAGCCTGTGCTTACCTTGCACATTGATATCTGATAGTGCTTCTGCAGCAACTAGAGAAGCTCTGAAATCATATTTGAAATTGTGAAAGAAAAAGAAAATGTATGAAGCTTTATCATCACCTCCTCTGGGAATAACAGTAGAAGATTGCATACTATTTGTAATCTGGGAATATTAATAAGAGACTGCATATTATTTGTCTTACTCTAGAGTAAGGGTAAGGAACGTTCAGTCTGCAGGCTGTAAAAGGCCCTCACCATCATGTGGTTTGACCCTGCTGAGGCAACCGCAGTTTCAGCCATCACATTGTTGTTGGTCCAAGTCAGTTCCAACTCACAGTGACCCTGTATAGGGTTTCCAAGGAGTAGCTGATGAGTTTAAATTTTAATTTTTTAATTATTTTAGTGGTGAGTTAATTAAATGTTGACCATATTTGGAAGGTTAATTTTTAAGTTGATTTATCTGGTAGCATGTTGTTGTTGTTGTTGTCAGGTGCCATCAAGTCGGAACCGACTCATAGCGACCCCATGCACAGCAGAACGAAACAATGTCCAATCCTGGGCCAACCTCACTACCGCTGCCACACTTGAGTCCATCAATGATGCCACCTGGCTGATCCATCTCTTTGGGGGTCTTCCTCTTTTTCTCTGACCCTCCACCCTACCCAGCATGACATCCTTCTCCAACGATTGTTTCCTCCGGACAATATGTCCAAAGTAGGAGAGACGAAGCTTAGCCATCCTGGCCTCCAAAGAGCACTCTGGCTGCACTTCTTCCAAAACAGACCTATTGGTTCTTTTGGCAGTCCATGGCACTTTCAGTATTCTCCTCCAACACCACAACTCAAAGGCATCAATTCTTCTATGATCTTCCTTATTCACTGTCCAGCTTTTGCATCCATATGAGGCTATTGAAAACACAATGGCCTGGGTCAGGCGCACCCTAGTCCTCAAGCTGACATCTCTGCTCTTCAACACTTTAAAAAGTTCCTGTGCAGCAGATTTGCCCAGTGCAATACGTCGTCTGATCTCTTGACTGCTACTTCCAGGAGTGTTGATAGTTGATCCAAGAAGAATGAAGTCCTTGACAACTTCAATCTTTTCTCCATTGATAAGAATGTTGTTTATTGGTCCAGTGGTGAGGATTTTTTGTTTTCTTGACATTGAGATGTAATCCATATTGAAGGCTGTGCCCTTTAATCTTCATAAGTAAATGTTTCAAGTCCTCTTCACTTTCAGTGATCAAGGTTGTATCATCTGCATAACGCAGGTTGTTAATGAGTCTTCCTCCAATCCTGATGCCACGTTTTTCTTCATAGAACCCAGCTTCTCGTATTATTTGCTCAGCATACAGGTTGAATAAGTATGGTGAAAGAATACAACCCTGTCTCACACCTTTCCCAATTTTAAAACATTCAGTGTTCCCATGTTCTGTTCGAACAACTGCTTCTTGGTCTAGGTACAGATTTCTTAGAAGTACAATTAAGTGTTCTGTAATACACATACTTCTTAATGTTGTCCATAACTTGTCATGATCCACACAATCGAAAGCCTTTGTGTAGTCAATAAAGCACAGGTAAACATCCTTCTGATATTCTCTGCTTTCAGCCAAGATCATCGGACATCAGCAATGATATCTCTTGTTCCACGGCCTCTTCTGAATCCAGCTTGAACCTCTGGAAGTTCTCTGTCAATGTATGATTGTAGCTGTTTCTGTATTACCTTTAGCAAAACTTTGCTCGCTTGAGATATCAAAGAGATTGTCCGATGATTTCCGCATTCTGTTGGGTCACCTCTCTTTGGAATGGGCCAAATATTGATCTCTTCCAATCAGTCGGCCAGACAGTTGTCTTCTGGTAGCATAGTGGTTATGAATAGGGCTGTGAACCACAAGGTCAGCAGTCTGAAACTACCAGCTGTTCCGTGGGAGAAAGATGCAGCTTTCTGCTCTCATAAAGATTTACAGCCTCGGAAACCCTGTACAGGATCACTATGAGTCAGAACTGACTTCATGGTACATAACCAACCAACCAACCAACCAATTTTGTATGGCCCAGGAACACCTTTATAAATTTTGGCAGGAAAAAGATTCCCCACCACTGCTCTAGAGACTGGTAAAATTACTATACTTCTTCATTCTTCACTCTGTGATTTTTCTTTTTTTTTTCAACTTTTCATTGTGAATTGAGTAAAGATTTACAGAGCAGATCACCAGTTTTACTTTTATCTCAACGATTGCAATCCCCTCTGTGTAACAACAGTTATCCTACTTCTGTCCTGTGGTTCTCATTTCCATGCCATTCTCCTTCCCATCCTTTTGAACTTTGTCCTTAGGTACTTGTTGCCATTTGATCTTGAATGGTTGATCACTCCATGATGAGGAAAAGTTGAAATCAGAAACAAACCAATAATCTGTGGCTAAAGGTGATACAGGTGCAGGTATCTCATATCAGACTTGTATATTAGGGTTTAGCAAGAATTTAATGTAAATGGGAAACAAATCAGGAATATCAAATGCTATCAGTGATATGAGTGAGTTGAGAATAATTCATTGCTGCAATTCTAAGAGTTAGGGTAGCTATAATGTACTTCCAGGGACATTCTCTGATTGGGATTGATTTCATCATTCTCAAATTATATGATTGTATTTTTAAATCTTCAATTCCTGCTCCCATATGTGTGTCTTCATTTGCTACAAAGAGATTCTAACATTCCTAATGTCTTCTATTTTTCACATATATTTTGTTATGTAGAATAAATTTAGGCTTGCGTTGAACCAGAATTCACTTCTGTTTAACTTTGTACTCATGATAGGTCTGCAAAAATAAGTCATTATTTCCTTCTGATCAGGAGCCTTGGTAGTTTATAGTGGGTTATGTATTGTGCTGTTTACTGCAAGGTCAGTAGTTTGAATCTGCCAGCTGCTCTGCAGGAGGAATCTTAGACTGACTGTTCTCATAAAGATTTACAGCCTTGGAAACCTATGCAGGTTCACTGTCAGCACTAACTCAATGGCATGCAGCAGAACCAGTAGCACTCTTCTGAATCTTCACTTCTATGAAATAAATGCCACTTTTGATTAAAATATAGCATGTTTCCAGGTTTTTCAAATCTTGCTTAGTTCTTGACAAGCTTTTACCTTTAATTTTCTCTCTAAAGCAAAGAGCCAATAAAGAAGAACAGTTTCAGATGTGGCGTTTTCAATATAAAATAAATTGCAAGGGTGATTTATTTGTTATAAATATCTGTTCAGCTTTTCAAGGAATGAATTTCAGGTCTTATATGTGATTATACTTATGTATGGAAATAAAAAAATAATATAAAATATTATCTTGAGCATCATTTTTCCGTTGTCTGCTTTCTTTTCTGGTCTTATAGTTGCAAGATGTTGCTACTGTTTACAAAGGAACACTTCGACTGCTGACTTGTATTAAATTCTGTTAGGTCTGTTGACTATCATATTATTTTAATTCACTACTGCTTTTTTTTAAGCTAAAATTTGTCATCAATAACTATATTGTATATTTACAGCCTGAGAGATGGGGAGTAAGGCTCAGACAATTAAAGAGGGGATACTACTGCTGAAGTTAATGAAGAAGTCAAATTTAAAGAAGTCTTTGCAGTCTTTTAGAGAGAAATGGTATAGATTTCACTAAAGATGTTATTTATAGATCTGTTTTTCCTTTAGTAGAAGCTCAGTTGCAAAATTTGATGATGAATCTGTTTCCCTTCACAGCTATCAGATTCATGGATTTCTCATGGAGATGTAAGATAATCTTGGGGTGTAATTAAAATGCTGACAATAATGTATGTTGTTACTGAAAGATTCATTAAGTGTCAGGGTACAAGTTTAACATACAAAAATCAGTTGGGTTATTTTATACTAATAAAGAGAGCTCTGAAAAGGAAATCAGGAAAACAATACTATTTGTAATAACCACCCAAAAGATGAAATACTTAGGAATAAACTTAACTAGAGAAACAAATCACCTGTACAAAGACTTCCAAACACTATTATAAGAAACTAAAGAGACCTACAAAAATGGGAGAATATATCATGCTCATGAATAGGAAGACTTAACTTTGTAAAAACATAAACACTACAAAAAGCCATTGTATGGATATAATGCAATCCCAATCCAGGATCCAACAACATTCTTTAAAGAGATGGAAAAAATAATCACCAACTTCATATGGAAAGGAAAATACACTGGATAAATAAAGCATTACCAGAAAAGAAGAAAAAAATAAGAGGTCTTTCACTTCCCATTCTCAAAACTTACTGCATAGCCACAATAATCAAAACAGCCTGATACCGTGCAACAAAAGACACATAGATCAGTAGAACAGAATTAAGAACTCAGAAGTTAATCCATCCACCTAAGCTTTGTTGATCTTTGACCAAAGACCAAAGTATATTAAATGAGGAAGAGATAATCTCTGCTACAAATGGTGCTAGTAAAACTGGAAATTCATTTGCATAAGAATTAAGCAAGACCTATATCTCAGACCATATGTAAAAACAAAGTAAACATGGGCTAAATACCTAAATGTAAAACTAGAACTGTAACAATTATCAACAAAAAATTAGGAACAAATTTAGGTGTTTTTATCCATGCAAAAATATACTATCAAAACACATAAACAGGAGAAGACAAAATGGATGACTGGATCCTCCTAAAAATTAGATAGTTATTTGCATCAATAGCTAAGGCTTTTAATTGTGTGGATCATGACAATCTATGGACAACATTGTGAAATATGAGTATTCCTAAATACTTAATTGTGCTCATGAGGAATCTGTACCTGGAACAAGAAGCAGTTGTTTGAACAGAGCATGAGAACACTGAATGGTTTAAAATTAAGAAAGGTGTGTGACAAGGTTGTATTCTTTCCCCATACTTATTCAACTTGGATGCTGAGCAAATAATCCAAGAAGCTGGGTTCTATGAAAAAAAAAAACGTTGCATCAGGATTGGAGGAAGACTTATTAACAACCTGCGATATGCAGATGATACAACCTTGCTGAAAATGAAGATGACTTAAAACATTTACTGATAAAGATCAAAGAGCACAGCCTTTGGTATGGATTACATCTCAGTGTAAAGAAAACAAAAATCCTCACCTGTGGACCAATAAATAACATTCTTATCAATGGAGAAAATATTGAAGTTGTCAAGGACTTCATTCTTCTTGCCTCAACCATCAACACTCATGGAAGCAGCAGTCAAGAAATCAAATGACATATTGCATTAGGCAAATCTGCTGCTGCACAGAAACTTTTGAAAGTGTTGAAGAGCAAAGATGTCAGCTTGAGGACTAAGGTGTGCCTGAACCAAGTCATGGTATTTTCAATAATCTCATATGCATGCAAAAACTGGACAGTGAATAAGAAAGACCATAGAATAATTTATGCCTTTGAGTTATGGTGCTGGAGGAGAATATTGAAAGTGCTATAGGCTGCCAAAAGAACCAATAGATCTGTTTTGGAAGAAATGCAGCCAGAGTGCTCCTTAGAGGCCAACATGGCCGAACTTCGTCTCTCATACTTTAGACATATTGTCATGAGGGACAAGTCGCTGGAAAAGGATATCATGTTTGGTATGGTGGAGGGTCAGAGAAAAAGAGGAAGACCCCCAACGAGATGGATAAGCCAAATGACAGCATTGATGGACTCAAGCGTGGCAACAGTAGTGAGGTTGGCCCAGGACTGGGTAGTGTTTCATTCTGCTGTGTATAAGGTCTCTATGGGTCGGTAACGACTTGATGGCACCTAACAACAACAACAGCAACAATTTGCATCAAAAGCTTTCACCAAAAGAGAGCCCATACACTGGGGAAAAAAAATTTGGCAATGGCATATCAGACAAGGGACTAATGTCTAAAATGTATAGAACACCTCAATAAGAAGACAAATAATCCAATAAAAATGGCAGAGAACAGGAACAGACACTTCACCAAAGAAGACATTCAGGAGTCCAATAAACATGAAGAAATGGTCACGATCACTAGCCAATTTTGTTGTTGTTGTTAGGTGCTGTGGAGTCGGTTTTGACTCATAGCAACCCCACGCACAACAGAACAAAACATTGCCAGGTCCTGTGCCATCCTCATAATTGTTGTTATGCTTGAGTCCATTCTGCTTCCGTGGTAATAACCTATCTCTTTGAATTCTTTCTCTCTTTTGCTGACCCTCTACTTTACCAAGCATTACTGCTGTTGCTATCAGTTCGAACTCATAGCAACCCTGTATATGGTGTCCAGGGAGCAGCTGGTTTAATGCTATCCTACAGCTCCACAATAGGAGTCTACCAATCATAATTAAACAGATACAACTCAGAACAATAATGAGGTATTATCTTACCCCAGCACTGTTAGCAAAGTTCACTAAAATAGAAAACAACAAATGCTGAAAATGTGGGTGTGGAGAGTATGGCACCTATTGGTGGGACTGTAAAATAGTTCAGTCACTGTGGAAAATGGGATGACATTTTGTCCAAAGATTGGAAATAGAAATATTGTGTGATCTAGCAATTGATCTACTTGGTATGTATCTATAGAAATAAGAGCCATATTATGAATAGATACATACACATCCATGTCCATTGAAGCATTATTCACAATAGCAAAAAGATGGAGAGAACCTAGATGTTCATCAATAGAGGAAGGGTTGAATAGACTTTGATACATAAACACAATGGAATATTATAGAACACTGAAGAATGATGATGAATCTGCAAAGCATAACATAACAAGGATAATCCTGGAAGACATTATGCTGGATGAAATTAGTCTGAAACAAAGGGACAGATACTGCACGACATCACTCCTGGAAAAAGTCAAGAAAAGGTTTTCATGCTACAATAAACTTTCTATGGTGGTTAGTAGGGCTGGAAGGGAAAGTAGATTTATTCACTGGGTAGAGTATAGTGATGGTGGTGGTTATGTGCTGTGGCGTTGGTTCCAGTTCTTTGCGACCCTGTATAGGGGTTCCGAAGCTGTACATCTTTACAGAAACCTCATCTGCCTCCCATTGAACAGCTGGAAGTTTCAACCTGCTGATCTTGATTTTAGCAGTCTGACTCCTTACCACTATGCTACCAGAGCTCCTTGGATAGAATGTAGGTGTAGACATGTGCTAATAAGAAAAGGATATTAAAAAGAAAAAGGAAAGAAAAAAGAAGGAAGTGAGGAGGAAAAAAAAGAAAATTCCTTTATTCTTTTGTCCTTTTACTTTTCCTAGCACTGGAAAGGAAACAATGTATATTTTCTCATTAAAAGAGCTTATATATTATTTTTGTTTGAAGCATGAAGGTCAGGTTACTATGGTAACATCTCCTGTGTTGTTATCACATGGTTAAACCAGGACAGTGTGACCTCTTATTCCATCTTGCTTTCATTTTCTTTAATAACATAACTTCTGTAATGGTGAAATATGGTATTCAGAAATGTTTTTGAGGATTCTCTTATATAATATAATGAGTAATTTTGAAAAAAAATGTAAACGTAAAAAAATAAAAATAAAATTGAAGACAAAACTAATGTATGCTGTTGTTATGTGCTGTTGAGTTGGTTCTGACTCTTAGAGCCAGAGCAAATGAGCTGTCACTATATAAATAATTTGGGAGCATGGTGGATCCATATGATAAGCACTGGACTTTGAATCACAAGGTCTGCAATTTACCAGCAACTCTGTGAGAGATAGATAAGGCTTTCTGCTCACAGGAAAATTTAAAGCATCGGAAACCCTAAGCAGGGCCTTTATGAGTCGGAACCAACTCACTCCATAACACTTAACAACAACAATATATTTTACATTATGGGATTTGGATCTATTCTATGCAACTAATGGCTTTCTGCAGCTTTATCTGTTAATCTCTTGTTATTGTAAAGTGCCGTTAAGTCAGTTCCAACCCATAGCGACCCTGTATAGGATTTCCGAGGAGCGACTGTTGAGCTTGAACTGCTGACCTCTCAGTTCAAACGGCTTTGTAGTCTGGTGCATTAACCCACAGTGCCACGCCAGGACGAGTTAATCTCTTAGATACTTGCAAATAATAAATAAAACTATTTTTAAAATATCCAGTTAGTTTTTGAGTCTTCTACATAGTTTAGAAATAGTCATTTGTTGAAAAAGTTTTCCTAGTCACTGATAATTAATGTTTATTATTATAAATTCACATGATAATTGTTCAGTCATAATACAGTTACATAAATTGTACAGAAAAAATTAAAAAAAAAAACAAATATATTAGACTGAAATGAGTATTTCTATAGTGAACAATATAAAGTATATGATGATAAATGTTTTTTAGCAATTACGTTTCATACTGTGGTGCCTTAAATTTACTTGACATGGTTTTTTCTATCTAAAGTCTTCTTAATTTTTACAAAGTGATTGAGTGGGACCATGCAAATGAGGTGTATAGGACTCTAAGGATGGGAGTGGTAAGTTTTGCCTTCCTGCTAAGTTTGAAAGGAGCTATCACAGAAGCAAAGTCAGATCCCAGGACTATCAAGAAGGAAGAGCATGAGATCTTACCTAGAGATTCAGTGATGGCAGAGGTGATGGTAGAAATGTCGATAAGGAGAGTCACATCAGCTTTGGATTCTAGGTCTGTGGACTGAGTAAAACTGAAAATTTATGAAGGCGTTCACAGACTGTGGGCATTCACAGACTAGCTAAAATAACTTTGTAATACATGCTCTAGCAAGGTAGAGGCCAAGGGACCATATGGCTGAGAAGCTGAAAACAAGAGTAAGGTATGCCTGCAGTTTGGCAGAAAAGAAACATTGGTGACTCAAAATACTTCTGGGGAAGGGCTGTCACATGGTGACCCTATGCACAACAGAATGAAATACTGCAACACTACCTGGTCCTGCTCCAGCCTGACAATTTTTGCCACACATGATTCATTGCTGCCACCACTGTGCCAATCCAACTTGTTGGGGACATTCTTCTCTTTCTCTGACTCTGCACTTTACCAAGCATGATATCCTTTTCCAGGGACTGGTTCCTCCTGATAATATGTCTGAAGTATGAGAGATGAAGTGTGGCCATCCTGGCTTCTTTTCGATGATGAATGCGACACCATTCTTCTTCAATTTGTCATTCCCAGTATAGTAAACCATGTAATTGTCAGATTAAAAATGGCCAATACCAATCCATTTAATGCCTAGGATATTGATGCTTATGCAATTCATTTCATTTTTTATAATTTCCAGTTTTTCTAGATTCATACTTTGCACATTCCATTTTCTGATTATTAATGGATGTTTATAGTTGTTTCTCTTCATTTTGAGTTGTGCTCCATCTGCAAATGAAGGTCCTGAAGGCTTTACTCCATTTGTGTCATCACAGTCAACTCTACTTTCATGAGGCAGCCCTTTCCCAGTATTATTTTGAGTGCCTTCCAACCTGAGGGTCTCATTTTCTGGCATTATACCTGAAAATATTCTGGAGCCCTTCATCATGTTTCAATATTCAATATTCTGTTGCTATTGGACAGTGTTTCACTGTCATTCATAAGGTTTTCAGTGACTGAATATTTGAAAGTAGTCTGTCTCTCCTTTTTCATAGTCTTTCTAGTATGGAAGATCAAGTGAAACCTACCCACCATGGGTGATCCTGCTGGCATTGAAAATACTTGGGGCATAGCTTGCAGAATCACAGCAACACGCAAGCCACCACAGTATAACAAACTGACAAATGACAGACGAGTGGTGACCATGTCTCTGCAGCCTTCAAGAATCTAAACAATTAGAAAGTCAAGGTCCCAATAGCTGGTATTGTTATGATTTTTAAAACTGTTATTCTTATTGTTCATATACCTGAAAAGCACTCCAAATCTTGGAATCAAGAAGCTACCTTAAGGCTCTCTACTCTTCCCCATTCGACAGGCAGCCTCAGCTTCTCTTGCAGTACCAGCTGCATCCCTGAGACAGGACAGTGAAGGTCAGAGTCAATGAATTTGGCCATATTGGGTGCCTGGTCACCAAGGCTGCTGTTAACTTCGGCAAAGTGGAGGTTGTTGTCATCACTAACCCCTTCATTGACCTCAGCTACATGGTCTACATGTTCCAGTATGATTCCACCCATGGCAAGTTCAGTGGCACTGTCAAGGTTGAGAATGGGAAGCTTATTATCAATGAGAAGCCCATCTCTATCTTCCAGGAATGGGATCCCACCAACTTCAAATGGGGTGGTGCCGGTGCTGAATATTTTTTAGAGTCTACCAGTGTCTTCACAACCTTGGAGAAGGCTGGGGCTCACTTGAAGGGTGGTGCCAAAAGGATAATCATCTCTGCCTCTTCTGCTGATGCCCCATGTTTGTGATGGGCATGAACCACAAGAGTATGACAACTCCCTCAAGATGTCAGCAATGCTTTCTGCACCACCAACTGTTTGGCCCCCCTGGCCAAGGTCATCCATGACAATTTTGGCATTATGGAGGGACTCATGATCACAGTCCATGCCATCACTTCTACCCAAAGATTGTGGATGGCCCCTCTGGGTAACTGTGGCATGCTGGCCGTGGGGTTGCCCAGAACATCATCCCTGTATCTACCAGTGCTGCCAAGGCTGTGGGCAAGGTCATCCCTGAACTGAATGGGAAACTTACTGGCATGGCCTTCTCTGTCCCCACTACCAACTCCCAATGTGTCTGTCAGGGACCTGACCTTCCGCCTGAAGAAAACTGCCAAATATGATCACATCAAGAAGGTGGTGAAGCAGGCATCAGATGGACCCCTAAAAGGCATCCTGGGTTACACTGAAGACCAGGTCATCTCCTGTGACTTGAACAGTAACACCAACTCTTCCATCTTTGATACTGGGGCTGGCATTGCCCTCAATGACCACTTTGTCAACCTCATTTCCTGATGTGAAAGTGGAATCAGCTACAGCAACAGGGTGGTGGATCATATGGTCCATATGACCTCCAAGGAATAAGAGTCCCCTGGATTACCAACCCCAGCAACAGAGAGAGGCCCTCAGCTACTGGGAGTCCTTACTCCAACTCTACCACCCTATACACTGAGAAACTCTCATCCTCACAGTTTCCATCCAGACCTCCTGGAGAAGGGGAAGGCCTTAGAGAGCAAAATATTGCCATATACCATCAATAAAGTACACTATCCAGACAAAAAAAAAAAAAGAAAAGAAAAGAAAAAGAAGAAGCTACCTCAAGAAGCTTTTGCTCTAGAGCCCTGCTATAGTTTGCAAGCATCCACTGGCAGATATGGATGCCTCAGACATCACTATCTGTCTTTCCATTTAACTCACCTCTAGCGCAACTGTCATCAAGGCATAATTCATTAATAGTAACCTGTAAAAGAATCTGGGAAAAGTTGTATCTTTCAGTTTCTGCAGAGCAGTAAGCTAAACGAATATAAGGCAAATGTATGGAAAGCAGTAAGGATGATAATGCAATAGTCCAAGGAAGAGATGATATTTTCTGGGATGTGTAGACTTGTAGGTGTAAGTCATTATGGAGTTCATGATATAATTTTAAAGATTCATCCTATGGTATCTGGATGGATGTGGACCAGGAAAAATTGTGTCTAGGAGGATTTCAGGGTTTTATTTTAACAAGTAAGATTGCAGCAATTAAAAAATTAAAAGTTTAATTCTTAACATAGTAGATTTTATCTCCCTTAGGTGTATTACAGAAAACAAAAAAAATGTATACAACAACAGGGAAAAAGAATGAGTAGCTGCTGAGGATACTTATGTTTAATCAAATACTTATTGGAATTCGGTTCCTTTGTTTGAATTTTAGGGTCATCCTGTTTCATGGGACAATTGCAGCAAATTGCCCTAATAACATATTTTTAGTGCTTATGTTCTACTTTCTAGTCTGTTGGGTAGTGCCTGGGGTCTTAAAAGCTTGCCTGTGGCTGTTTGAACACAACAATTGGTCTCTATGGACCTGGAACAACAGAGAAAGAAAGCCAAGAATAGGAGAAAATGGAATATGTGGCTAATTGCCTTCATAAATAACTACTTCCTTTGCCATAAAATATAGATAGTGTTTGGCTACCATTACTGGGAATTTTGATTAGAGATTCCATAAAAGAAACCTTTGTTAGGAAAAGGGGGATATGCAAAACAAAAACTTTAGTACTCATGGAATCCATATTTTCTGGAACTAGGGAGGTTAGATAAAACCCAAAACTGATGGTGGTGGTGGTTATGTGCTGTGGACTTGGTAGGCTGTAACTATTTAGGAGAGCAGAAAGTCTCATCTTTCTCTCTTCTTTCTTCCACGGAACAGCTGGTAGTTTTGAACTGCTGACCTTGAGATTAGCAGCCCGACTCTTAACCACTATGCTACCAGAGCTCCTTAAAAATCCAAAACTAGTGCCCTAAGAAATCAAATTCTGTTGTGTATATTCTCAACAACAACAAAAAATAATTATATTAAAAACTAGTTGACTATGTGGGAGAGACAGGAGCTAGACACTTGTTTGACTTTTGTGGTTTTAGATATTTTAAAACTCTTCTGTTATTTCCCTACTAGATTCTCTCAGTATTTCACCTGTGTTCACTCAACTAACATTTATGTTCAACTTGGTCAAACAGCACATTTACCTTTGCATATACATTAGATTTTCTTTCTGACAAATATACTATGAACCCCAAGAGTACAACTTCAGCCCCTATAGTTTGAGAAACATTGGGCTAAGTATTTGTCAAATCAATTGCTCTTTTTCTACCCACACCTTTGAGTTCTTGCCATTGGTCAATTATTTTTTCCTGACAACTTTACTCTATTTCATGTTTATAATTTTGGTTTCTCCTAGTTAATAAGATCTCCTTTTTTCTGTTTTGGAATATGCCATCCAATATATTAGTAACTGTTCCTCTTAGTTTACGCAATCTAAAAGTTGGTCTGCTTTCATTTAAATTGTTGAGCTGTTAATATCGTAGCCCTGCTGTGGTGCTGTAGGATAAGCACTGGACTGCTAACCACAAGGTTGGTAGTTCAAATCTAAAAGGTGATATGCTTTCATTTAAGTTGTTGAACTGATATTGTTGTTGCTGTGATCAGTTTGTTTCTAGGCTCCCATTATTTTGTTAGAGGTTGATACAATTATTCATCTAAAAAATGAATTCAATTATTGTGTTATTTACTACCTAGACTGCTTTCTTAATTGTCAACTTAAGGATAGAATGGTTGATGTTGCCAAATGCTTTGCTGCTATAGGATCATCTGTCAGTAGCATCCCTTGTTTTAGTTTCCCTAGCCAGAGAGGAAATCAAACTGGCTTTTTGATGAACCATGCGAACTTCTTCTGATGACTGAGTAGTTGTTTTCTGTATTCTCCAATAAACAGTTCGTATGTTCACTTAAATGATATACCTTCCTTCTGAAAATATTAATAAATTTTACTCATCTTTAATTTTCTAACCCTCTGTTTCACAATGATTGTTCAAAAATGTAATTTCTATGGTGATATCTGAGGATTTTGTTAACATGTATGTTGGTATACCATTCATTTTTGTCTAGAAGCTTAACTGTTTAGATGTATTCTTTTACAGACCCCACAAAAACATTGGCCTATTTTATTGCTACATTGCTCTGGTTTCATTTGTTTGTGTGTCTAACACTAGATTGGGTGCACAATAGATAAGAGCATGAAATGTTTTTCACTCTTTGGTTCTTGATTAGTTTGTCCATTATTGATTACTTCATTTTAATACTCAACTAGGAAAGTTGGTAAAAGATTCAGACAGTCAGATGTGCATATTACAGAATATAATGTGACTTTCCAAAATTTAGACCAGTGAAGTAAAAAGATATAATTGACTATTACAGGAAGCTAGAATGTATCAGACTTTTATTAAGAATAGGGATAATGAGTTGTCATTCTGTGAATTATTAAGTTCTGTATGCTTAAGATGATATAATTTAGTTTACTTTGCATGACATTCAAAAATAGTAGGATTCCTTTTCTCTTTTCCTAACAAATGCAAAATCCATAGAAATGGAAATTAGCTGCAGCTGTGATTTTATGAATGGTTTCCTAGAAACCACATTGAATAAAACTTCAATTTACAAGTGAATTATATACTGCTCTTCTATGCATGTGCAAATGGGAGATTTGTGAATTTTCATCATATTAAAAGTATTAAATATGATTTTTACAATGATGGTTACATTTCCCACCCAAGTGTAAGATAACATTTAAGTAAAGAGTATGCTTATGGAATAGGTCAATATATAGTACATGGTTTTGTAAGGAAACATTGAGTAATCAATCACCTATCAAAATGAGAAACTCATCTATGATATTTTTTTCTTATTTTTAACAATAAATCATATGTTTATTGAATTCTTTATTATCACAAGCTTAGAACTCTCATATTATCTCTTATTACACAATGATCATTGGTCTTTCCATTTGTTGAATTTTTTTTTATTAATTATTGTAGTTAAGTATCATCAAGTAGGTTCTAACTCATAGCTACCCTGATAGGGTTTCTGAGGTATTTGTTTACATGGAATGTATTATTTGAATGTTTGCTACGTGCAGCATTATTATTTAGTAGTCTTATTAATATTGTTGACAAAATTCTTAAAAATCAGAAAGATATGTCTTTTTAAAAATGTACTGTTGTTGTTGCTGTTATATGACATGGAATCAGTTCCGACTCATAACGACCCTGTACATGGTTTCCGAGACTAAAATGTCTAACAGTAGATTAATGATAAAGCCTAGGCAATTCTGGAACCAATATTTATAATACATGATTTCTGAACAGGGAAGATAATAGATGTGCAAGTTATTGTATTACTTGAATACATCATATTGATGGTTCAAGCTCACCTGCCACTACTCAGAAACCCTATACATGGTAGCTATGAGTTGGAACCAAGTCAACTGCACTTAACAACAACACCAATGCTTACGTTAATAAAATTTATATTCTGATTGAACAAAGAAATACAAAAATGTATCATATCTGAAATAGAATTAGTCATTTGACAAAGCTTCTTATGACTAGATTGTGAGATATTGGTAGATAATTACTGATATTTTCTTTTACCAGGAAATACTGAAATTACATGACAACAAAGTCTGTGATTAAATAATTAACATAAACCTGAGGAACAATTTCTAATGGAAGGACCCTTTTCTGGGATCTATCCTTCACAATTTTCATATTGCTTAGATGGAGAAATTGAATGCTTATATGCTGAATTTGTGGATAAACAATCCTTTGACAACACAAATATTTCAAAACTCAGAATCAGGACCTAAAAATATGATCTCATGAAAAGTCCGTCAAATCAAATAAGATGTATTTTATTAAAGATTTGTGTATGTTCTGAACTTCGGTTCAAACACAAATACAATGTCAAACTACAGAAAAACAATAACTCATATGAAGGATATTCAGAAGGCAGTAAGTTCTTAATAAATTTACAGCATAATAGGAACAGGGCAATTACTAATTTTATCTCACAAACCTGCTTTAATAAATTCATAGCATCTCTCCTACTTATTATGTGTATTCAACAGTCACTTTTGGTATCAATATAAAATGTTTGAATGCCATAATATGGATTTTGGATATTAGACTATGGAAAGATATTGTTGCTGTTAAATGCTGTTGAGTTTGTATTGACTCATAGCAACCCTGTATATGGTTTCTGTGGAGCTGATGGTGAGCTTGAACAACTGGACCTTGTGGTTCAATCTGACCTTGCAGTCCAGCGTATTAACCCACAGTGCCACATCAGAACCAAAAGTGTTTAGAAAGCTTTTATAGTATTTCAATACTCATATTAAGATGAAAATGATTTAAATATGATGATTTAAAGTAGAAGTGAAAAAACCTAAAAGAAATTTTGAAGAACGTATTGAGAGAACTTCCTTTATTTAATGCCAACATGCAGTCAATTGGAGTAAAAAGATAATGTGGGAGACACATAGAATGAAAGGAAGAGGTTTGGGCTTGAACATAAAGAAATATAATGCACTTATTTGTAGACACATTTTA
>NW_006408600.1:9352514-9357340 GCF_000296735.1 Chrysochloris asiatica
TTTGTTTTTATTGTGGATTATGTGGTAGTTTACGTGGGAGAACACCAGCTTTACATTCATCCTATCATATTCTGTTTCAATGAAATGATTACAGTCACCTGCATGCATCATCAAACAACCCAGGGGTACATCCTGCAAGCTTGCCCTCCTACGTTCAGCACACAGCCCCTCTCCCTCCCTGAGTCCAGAGTCCATGGCTGCTCCATTTAAATGGTATTGCTTTCCTAATATCCTTTTCAGCTCTGTCATTATTACTATAGAGGAATCCAACTGATTTTTGTATGTTAATCTTATACACTGCCACTTTGCTAACTCTTCCAATGAGGTCTAGAAGGTTTTTTACCTAGTCTTTTGGAGTTTTCTATGTATAGGATCATGGTGTCTGTAAATAGAGAGTTTTATTTTCTCTTTACCAATTTTGATGCCTTTAATTTCCGTATCTTGCCATATTGCTCTAGCTAAGACTTTCAGCACAATATTGAATAGGAGTGGTGACAAAGGGCACCCTTGTCTGGTTCCTGTTTGCAGAGGGAAGGCTTTCAGTTTCTCTCCATTGAGAGTAACATAGGCTATTGGTTTTGTATATATGCTCTTAATTATGTTGAGAATTTTCCTTTCAATTCCTACTTTGTATAGTGTTTTTATCAGGAATGGATGTTGGATTTTGTCATATGTTTTCTCTGCATCAATCAATATGATCATGTGGTTCTTTTCTTTTTCTTATTTATATGGTGGATTATATTGATTGCTTTACTAATGTTGAACCACCTTGCATCCCTGATATGAATCCCACTTGGTCATGATGTATTATTTTTTTGATGTGCTGCTTGATTTTGTTGACTAGGATTTTGTTGAGAATTTTTTAATCTATGTTCATGAGGGATATTGATTCATAATTTTCATTCTTACTGATGTCCTTCTCTGGTTTGGGTATGAGGGTTATGCTTGCTTCATAAAATGTCTTAGGAAGTTTTGTATCCTCTTCTATACTCTGGAATAATTTGAGTAGAATTGGTAACAATTCTTCCCTGAATGTTTGGTAGAACTCACCAGTGAAGTCACCTGGACCTGGGCTTCTTTTGGTTGGGAGTTTTTTGATGACCTGATCAATTTCTTCTTTGTTATCAATCTGTTCAAGTTTTTTACTTCTTGCTGTGTAAGTTTAAGTAGGTCATGTTTTTCTAAAAATGTATCCATCTCTTCTAAGTTTACAAATTTGTTAGAGTACAGCTCTTCATAATATTCTGTTATTATCTTTACGATTTCTTTTGGTTCCATTGTGACATAGCCTATGTGGTTTGTAATGCGTGTTATTTCTGTCTTCTCCCTCTTTTCTTTTGTTAGGTTTGCCAATGGTTTGACTATTTTATTAATCCTTTCAAAGAACCAGCTTCTTTTCCTGTTGATTCTTTCTATAGTTGTTCTGTTTTCTATCTCATTTATTTCAGCTCTGATCTTTATTGATTTCTTTTATTTTGGTGACTGTAGGTTCCCTCTGTTTGTCTGTTTCTAATTATTGGAGATGCTGTGTTAATGTGTTAGTTTTGGTTCTTTCTTCTCTTTGGATATGCACATTTATTGCAATGAATTATCCTCTCAGCACCATTTTCACCATGTCCCAAAGATTTGGTTATGTTCTGTTTTTATTCTCGTTTGTTTCTAGGAACATTGGGAATTCAGGTTTAATTTCTTCTATTAACCAGTCAATTTTTATTATTGTTAGGTGCCATTGAGTCAGTACAGACTCATAGAGACGTAATGCAGAGCAGAATGAAACACTGCCCAATCCTGGGCCAACCTAATCATTGTTGCCATGCATGACCCATTGATGCTGTCACTTTGCCAATCCATCTTGCTGGGGGTCTTACTCTTTTTTCTAACCCTCCATATTAACAAATTGATATCCTTCTCCAGTGACTGGTTCCTCCTGATAATATGTCCAAAGTATAAGAGACAAAGTTTGGCCATTCTGACCTCCAAGGAGCAATCTGGCTGCACTTCTTCCAACAAAGATTTGTTAGTTCTTGTGGCATCCCATGACACTTTTAAAATTCTCCTCCAATGCCATAATTCAAAATCATCAATTCTTCTACGGTATTCCTTATTCAATGTCCAGCTTTAACATGCATATGAAGTTATTGAAAATACCATGTTTTGGGTCAGGTGCACCTTAGTCTTCAAGCTGACATCTTTCCTCTTCAACACTTTCAAAAGGTCTTGTGCAGCAGATTTGCCTAATGCAATATATCATTTGATTTTTTGGCTGCTGCTTCCCTGAGTGTTGATAGTTGATCCAAAAAGAATGAAGTCCTTGACAACATCAATATTTTCTCCATGGATCAGAATGTTGTTTATTGGTCCAGTGGTGAGGATGTTTGTTTTCTTTACATTGAGATGCAATTCATACCGAAGGCTACGCTCTTTGATCTTCATCAGTAAATGTTTTAAATCCTCTTCACTTAAAGCAAGCAAGTTTGTATCATCTGCATATCACAGGTTGTTAATGAGTCTTCCTCCAATCCTGATGCTACGTTTTCCTTCATATAACCCACCTTCTCAGATGATTTGCTCAGCATACATGTTAAATAAGTATGGCGAAAGAAAACAACCCTGTCGCACACCTTTCTTAATTTTAAATCATTCAGTGTTCCCATGTTCTGTTTGAACAACTGCTTCTTGGTCCATATACAGATTCCTCATGAGCACAATTAAGTGTTCTGGAATACTTATACTTTGCAATGTTGTCCGTAGCTTGTCATGATCCACACAATCGAAAGCCTTTGTGTAGTTAATAATGCACAGATAAACATCTTTCTGATATTCTCTGCTTTCAGCCAAGATCCATTAGACATCAGCAATGATATCCCTCATTCGACGGCCTATTCTGAATCTGGCTTGAACCTCTGGAAATTCTCTGTCAATGTATGCTTGCAGCCATTTCTGTATTGCCTTTAATAAAACTTTACTCTCATGGGATGTCAAAGCTATTGTCTGATGATGTCTGCATTCCCTTGGTTCACCTCTCTTTGGAATGGGTACAAATACGGATATCTTCCAATCAATCGGTGAGATAGTTGTTTTTCCAAATTGCTTTTTAGCAAGGTGCTATTCAGTTAAGGAGCTCTGGTAGCGTAGTGGTTATGAATCGGGCTGCCAACTGCAAGGTCGGCAGTTCGAAACTACCAGCTGTTCTGTGGGAGAAAGATGAGGTGTTCTGCTCCCGTAAAGATTTGCAGCCTCGGAAACCCTCTGCAGGGTCACTGTGAGTCAGAACCGACTCTATGGTACTTGACAACGACAACAACATTCAGTTTCCATGTATTCAAATTCATTTCCTTTGTCTTATTATTGTTGATTTCTAGTTTTATAGCATTGTAGTCTGAAAAGATAGTTGGTAGTATTTTGATGTTTGTAAATTTATGCTTTGTGACCTAACACATGGTCAATTTCTGAGAATGTTCCATGTGCACTGGAAAAGAATGTATATTGCGCTGTTGTTGGGTTGAATGCTCTGTACATATCTATTTGGTTAAGTTGGTTGATTGTACTATTTAGTTCCTCTGTTACTTTGTCGAGTTTCTTTCTGGTTGTTCTATCCCTTTTCGAAAGTGACATCTTTAAATCTCCCACTATAATTGTAGACTTACCTATTTCTTTCTTCAATTTTAGTAGGGTTTGCTTTATATACCTTGATGCTCTTTCATTGGGAGCATAGATACTCCATATGGTTACGTCATCGTGCTCAATTGACCCTTTAATCATGAGATAGTGTCCTTCTTCATCTCTTATGGTGTTTTTTGTCTTAAAGTTTACTTTATCAGAGATTAGTATTGCCACTCCTGCTTGTTTTTATTGCAGTTGGCTTGCTAAATTTGTTTCCATCCTTTAACTTTTAGCTTGTTTTGTCTTTGTGTGTAAGGTGTATCTCTTGCAGGCAGCATATTTGTTTTATTATCCATTCTTTCACTCTCTGTCTCTTTACTCGTACACTTAATCCATTGATAGTCAATGTAATTATCAATAGGTATGAATTAATTGCTGTCACTATGTTAATTTTTGTGGTGCTGTTCGTTCCTTTGTTCTGCGTGCCTTCTTATGCTGAATTCATGTTTTTTATGCTATATCTTGTTGGTTTCTTCTTAGTTTTAATGTTTCCTTGTTCTACTTGGTTCTTCATTTTCCTGGTAAGTTGTGAAGTATTAATTTTCTTTAGGGTTAGCTCTGGTAGCGTAGTGGTTACGAATCGGGCTGCGAACCTTAAGGTCAGTGGTTTGAAACTACCAGCTGCTCCGCGGGAGAAAGATGAGGCTTTCTACTCCCGTAAAGATTTACACCCTCGGAAACCCTGTACAGGGTCGCTATGGGTCGGACCCGACTCGACGGCACTTAACAACAACAACATAGTCTATTAACTTTTACTTCCATTTAAGACAGTGTATTGTATCCTGCAGTTTACCTGACCTTCTCACCACCTGGATCTCTGTTCCTATATTTTTCCCTTCTTTAACATTGTTATTTTGATCTTCAGTTTTCCTCTCAAGTTCTTTGAATTCATTGTAATTTTGTTCTGTTCTGGACTCTGCTATCTGTTGTCTGAGTTCCATGTGGTGTTGCCATGTCTATCAATCTCTGGTTGTTGTCTATTCATGTTGGTTTTCAGTCTAAATACCCTTTAGGATGTTTTGAAGCGCTGGATTGGCTTTGACTCTATCTCTTAGCTTGTTTATCGTAGAATGTTTTGATTGCACCATCATATTTGATTGACAGTTTTGCTGGGTAGATGATTCTTGATTGGCAGTTTTATTTTTTCTTTTTGGGTTTTATAT
>NW_006408600.1:9357836-9377041 GCF_000296735.1 Chrysochloris asiatica
GTCTACCTTTACATTTCCAACCCTCACAATCAGTCCTGATAACAATTATTCACTATTGTATCACAAGAGACCTGTCTGTATTTCATTGCATCAGCCTTGCCTAGACAGATTGAATACTACTCACTAGAGATTCTACCTTCCTCCAGGCCCTCTGGATCTAGGTTCCCTCTTGAAAACTTGTAAGCGAGTCACTTCTTGCCTTTGTAGCCCCCCGTCCCCCATTTTGGGTAGCCAATGTCCAAGTTGCCCATCCCTGTCTACTCTGTGTGTGGAGGCTGTGAGAATGATTCTTGCTGTTAGGACTTGTTCCCTCTTTTGAGTTATTGCTTCCATAGGTGTAGGTCATTCCCTGGCTGCTTTTATGAATCTATCCTTGTCTTTGGTTTTTGATAGCTGATTATGATATGTCTTGGTGATTTTCTTTTGGAGTCTATCCTTCTTGGGGTACATTCAACTTCTTGAATGTTTATCTTCTCATCCTTCAAGATCTAAGGGGAATTTCTTCCAGTAGCCTTTCAACCATCTCCTCTGTGGACCTCTGTGATTCTTCTTCTTTCAGGATGCCAATAATTCTTAAGTTATTTCACTTCATGTTATCCAGCATGAATCTTGTAGTATCTTCAGATATTTGTATCCATTTTTTGCTTACTCTTCTATCTTAGCAGTATTGAGAGATTTTTCTTCCAACTCTCTGGTTCTGGCTTCCATCTCTTCAATTTGCCCTTTCAGTGTATTGTCAATTTCTGATATTTTATTATTACTCATCTAGACCACTTTTTGCAGGTTTTGAATTGTTTCCAATGATATAGCTATCTTATTTGATTGCTCCTGTGCCACTTTTCTGACTTCTTCCTTATTTTCCTCCACTCCTCTCTGAAGCATTTGAATTTATCTCCATCTTCATATCATTCTTCTGAATTCCTTCCCAGGCAAATCCAAAGCCTTCTCTTCTTCTTGTGGAAATCTATGTGTACCTTGAGCTCATTTTTCTCAGTTACTCTTTTCTGGTGTTATACATGTGCTGAGATCTTTTGTTGTTTTTTCTTGGACATTTTCAGTAGCTTGGTACATTTTCAGTGTTTAAATGAATGTATGTTGCTGTGTTGTTAAGCTTACTGAGTGTCTCCTGGTGGATGTGATCTGGAGATACGCTTCCCTTTTCATTCGTAATGCCTAGCAGCTGGTATTGGCTCCATCCAGTGTTGGGATATTATGGGGTATGCTTGTAGTTTGGCTATATGACCACAAATGCTGTCTCTTCTTGGGTAATGTAGCGAGAGAAAGCTCCCACCCCCAGGAAAAAAAGTGTGATCAAAAGGACCAAAACCAGAAACAAACCAAACAAAAAAAAGAAATAAAACTGTAGCTGACTGACTACACAGGTCAGTGTGCATTCACAGTAGAAATCTTCAGCAGTGAGTAGAGGTGTCCACATGCTCAGGCCCCTCCTCTAGTCACCACCGTGCAGGTGCACAGATATCTATTAAGAAATTAATTGGAGAAAGATTGTCCACTATTTTTATCTCTGAGGTTGGTTAGGTATCTGCTATGCACAGCATAACTCTCAAAATAGTTGTGTCCTTGTGTGTAGTAATTGTTGTTGGTGCGCCGTTTATGTCCCGATTTTACATAGTGTTCATACGGTTTTTCTGTATGGCTAGACTTGCTTTTTCTTGCTGGGTAGACATGAATAAAGGGTCCCACCCAGGTCAACTTTAGGGTTGGCCCCAGAGACAGATGTCATAAGCAGCTGCCAAAGGATCAGTCCTTGAGACAAATAGGGCTACTCCTCTCTGTGCCATGGAAAAATGTGGGCTCAATGCTGGTCCCTTTTGGGAGTGCACTCCCACCTGTCTGAAGGTGTCTGGCTGGGTAGAGAGGGTGCAACCAGGGAGAAGAGGAAAGAAATGTGAAGAATACCCACACCTCTTTTTTCAAATGCCAATGCATGGTTTCTAGCACTGTAACACTTTATCAGTCTAGCTGTGGCCCCGCCCTCTGATCTCAGCCCAGGTGGAGGGGCTGCAGAGAGAGTCCTGCATCCCAATCATCCTAAAATCGCAGTATTTTCCTTTCTACGGTGATTTTGCCACTGGTTGGTTAGGGAGACTGATGACTTGCATCTTATACTAGATCCAGAGATCTGAAGCTGCTCTGTGAAATCACTGTTTCTGGTTCTTCCATGGATCCTCCAAGGAGCCTGTCCTACCTGACTTTTCTTCTCCTGCCTCCTAGACACATTGCATTTTGAGAAGATACTGAAAATCTTGAAAGAAAACTGACCACCAAAAAATTTGCTTTGCCAATTCAGTGATGATCTAGAAAGCAGAGATTGTCTTTACAGAAATAAAATCTATTGATTTATCAAAATTCTGGAAATTCCTTTTAATATGCTTTAATTTTTAAAGGATACTTGCAGTTAATTCACTCTGAAATTTGTACTATCTTCTATTTTTGGACACTTACATATGTGTACTTTTGGTGTTAGGTGACATGGAGTATGGTCTGGCTCATAACGACAATGTATAGGTTTTCAAGGAGCAGCTAGTGGGTTTGAACCACTAACCTTTTGGTTAGCTGTCCAATGCTTATCATGTAATGCCAGACCAACACTTCTTTTTTAAAAAATCTATGTAACTTGTCTGTATTATGTATATAGATTTAACACATTATTTCTCAATGTTAAGTACTCTCGAATTTTAGAAACTGATAAATATCCAAAGTCATTTCTGTAAACACTTTAAAATTATCCATACTTATTAAATCTGTATGCTGAGCAAATCATCCAAGAAACTGGATTATATGAAGAAGAATGTAGCATCAGGACTGGAAGAAGACTCATTAACAACCTTTAATATGCAGATAATACAAACTTGCTTACTGAAAGCAAAAGAGGACTTAAAATACTTACTGAAGAAGATCAAAGACCACATACTTCAGTATGAAATGCATCTCAGTGTAAATAAAAAAAATATACTCACCACTGCACCAATAAACAAAATCATGATAAATGGAGAAAAGATTAAAATTGTCGAAGACTTAATTTTGCTTGACTCCACTATCAACACTCATGGAAGCATCAGTCAAGAAATCAAATGACATATTACATTAGGTGAATCTGCTGTAGAAGACATCTTTACAGTGTTCAAGAGCAGAGATGTCAGTTTGAGGACTCAGTGTGCCTGATCCAAGCCATGGTATTTTCAATAGCTTCATATGCATGTGAAAGTTGGATGGTGTATGGAAGACCATAGAAGAATTGATTTAAGAATTTGAGTTATGGTGCTTGAGAATATTAAAATACCATGGACCTCTGTTACAACAAAAAAATATCTGTTGTAAACAGTAAAGCCTGAATGCTCCTTAGAAGCCAGGATGGTGAGACTTCATCTTTCATACTTCAGACATATCAGGATAGACCAGTCCCTGGAGAAGGACATCATGCTTGGTAAAGTGGACAGTCAGGGAGAAAAAGGGAGACCTCTGATGATATGGATTGGCAGAGTGACAGCAACAATGCACTCAAGCTTAATAACAATTTTAAGAATGGCACAGTACTGGGCAGTGTTTCCTTTTGTTGTTCATAAGATTGCTATGAGTTAGAACTGATCGATAGCCCCTAATAACAATATCAAAAACTTCAAAATGAATGAATGAAAATATACTGACCTGGGTCCCTTCTTCTCTTTACTCTTCTTCACCTGCTTCATATATTAGTCTTTTGGAACTAAATGGAAATATGTACAGGAGTTATTTAGCCAACGTTGATATGCATTAGAATTCATTCAATGGCAATGGAATTTCACTTGCTATTAAGCAGTATTTCTAATTATGTTATAGGAAAAAAAGAGAAAAAAGTAAGGAAATAAGCCCTATGAGTATATAAAGAATTTGGTTGTTTTATTTTGTTTTTAAATATGAGCCCTTTATGATGTCCATGTTCCTACTATCTCAGTGACTAAACATACACTCATATAGAAACTGAACTGGTGGCTTATAAGACTAGAAGTGTAATGTCTTATAGTTCTGGAGGCTATAAATCTGAATTCAGAATTTTGGCAAGTTGTTTTTTTCATGTCTCTCCTAACTTCTGCTGTCTCCAGGCATCTCTTGCCTTGTGAATGCAGCCATCTCTGCCTACCCCTGTAGTTACTTGGCCTTCTTTCCCGTGTCTTTGTTTCTGTTTCTTATTTTTTTTTATTTTTTATTTTTTTAAGGCCACCACTCACAATGGATTAGTACTCATTCTTCCCAGTATAAAGACATGCAAAGTGATAAGATCTTTGAAGACCCTATTTTCAAATAAGGTCACTGGAGGTAAAAATTCAACTTATCATTTGGTGACACAATTCAACTCAATCTGCAATGGAAAGATAACAAAATTCCATACTCCCTTTTTCCATTAAAGTTATCGTTTGTTTATATATCCTTTAATATTACACAGTCACAATAATATACAGTTTAAAATTTTAAAGTAAATATTTTGATTTGAGAATATGTCAGTTGTTTATTGATTTGATTATGAAATGGTTCCTTATTAATTTACCAAATTCAGTCTGAACAACAATTTTTCTGAATGTACATTTAAATGAAGAATGCTTTTCCTTGTTGAAGTAAGAAGAACCTACATTTAGAAGCATGATGTCACTTTTAGGGAGAGAGAGAGAGATGGATGTTATTTAGCTACTGTGGAGACTGCCTTCTATTCAAAATTTAATCATGCATGACTTTGGTCGAAAATTCTGAGATACTATAATCAAGTTACTTTATGTTACAGAAGCAATTCAATTGGTATTATTTTACTCTGACAAAGTATGAGGTTAATAAATATTACAATGCAAAGATGCATCTTTCTTTTGAACATACTTATATTCAATCAAACCTACTCTAAAAGTAGCTCAAGTATCTTTTATGTTGAATGAGTCTTTAACTTCTGAGCATACATTATACTTTGAATGGGTATAATATTTTCTAATAAGTGATGATATTTTTATGTCTCAGCATAATAGCTTTTCCCAATTTCATCAAGAAGTGATTTCAGTCAAACTCTGTTAGATGCACAAACTTGGTGGCTTCCATCTGCCCATTACTTGTTATAGTTCTTGGTTAAGTTTATTAGAAAACATTTAGTCTTCTAACAGAATTGCTGATGTTCTGCTTACTGTCACCATTGTAATATTGATCAAGATAAGAACTTAGATATAAAGCACAGCAATGTCTAAAAGACTCCATCATCAGACCTGTACTACAAGGTGTTCAATAGGAAGGTTCCCAGTGTGAAGGTAAATGGCAACAAATGATGGATGCTCAACTCCTCATGTAGGAATGAGATTACCAGATCATTTTCTAAATTAGAACAGAATCAGATATCAAGATGTGATAGAACATATACATACCATAATACAAAATGCAAAGAAAATATATCTGTCATTTACTGGGAAATGTTTACATCAGCCATATGAGATTAAAAACAAAGGACAACATTTGCTCAGGAATAAAGCTCAGAAGTCAGGAAAGCATAGAAAAGATGAATGGATGGAAATAGTAATGATGAGAAGGAAGTGGACAGTGCTATGATTTTTTGTGGATTATAATGATGAAGATCAAAGAGCACAACCTTCGTTATGGATTGCATCTCAATGTAAAGAAAACAAAAATCCTCACCACTGGACCAATTAACAACATTCTTGTTGTTGTTATGTGCCATGGAGTCAGTTCTGACTCATAGCAACCCTGTACAGGGTATCCAAGTCTGTAAATCTTTACGGGAGTAGAGAGCCTCATCTTTCTCCGTGGAACAGCTGGTAGTTTCGAACTGCTGACCTTGTGGTTCGCAGCCCAATTCATAACCACTACGTTACCAGAGCTCCTATCAGTGGAGAAAAGATGGAAGTTGTCAAGGACGTCATTCTTCTTGGATCAACTATCAACACTCATGGAAGCAGCAGTAAGAAATCAAATGACATATTGTATTAGGCAAATCTGCTGCACAAGACCTTTTTAAAGTGTTGAAGATCCAAGATCTCAGCTTGAGGACTAAGGTGCGCCTGACCCAAGCCATGGTATTCTCAATAACTTCATATGCATGTGAAAGCTGGACAGTAAATAAGAAAGCCCATACAAGAATAGATGCATTTGAGTTATGGTGTTGGAGGAGAATACTGAAAGTGCTACGGGCTGCGAAAAGAACCAACAGATCTATGTTGGAAGAAGTGCAGCCAGGGTGCTCCTTGGAGGCCAGGATGGCCAAACTTCGTCTCTCATACTTTGGACCTATTGTCAGGAGGGACCAGTCACTGGAGAAGGATATCATGTTTGGTAAGGTGGAGGGTCAGAGAAAAAGAGGAAGATTCCCCAGCGAGATGGATTGGCAAAATGGTAGCATCAATGGGCTCCAGCATAGCAACAATTGTGAGGTTGGCCCAGGACCAGGTAGTGTTTCATTCTGTTGTACATAGGGTCATTATGAGTCGGTACTGACTCGATGGCACCTAACAACAACAACAACATTCAATATCACACACAAAAAAATGTATATGATTCATATGGGAAACAAATTTTCTCAGTAAACGTTCATGCCAATCACAATCAAACAATCAAATAAATAAATTGCAGTCAAGAAACTTCTGTGGTACACTTCTACACTACAGCACATGGAGTTGCCATGAGCTGGAAATGACTTAGTGACAACAATTAAAAAGAAAAGAAAAGAAAAAAAAAAAAAGAATCATACATATTCTGGAGTCCTGGTGTGGCACTGTAGAATATGCACTGGACTGCTAACTGTGAAGTAGGTGGTTCAAACTCACCAGCTACTCCTCTGAAACCCTATATAAGGGTTGTTATGAGTCAGAACCAGCTGAGAGTACTTAACCAAAAGAGCATATGTTTATCCCTGATGGTGGTGGTTATGTGCTGTGGAGTCAATTCCAACTCAGAGCCACCCTGTACAGGGTTTCCAAGGCTGTAAATCTTTACAGGAGCAGAAAGTCTCATCTTTCTCCTGTGGAACAGGAGGTTCCACAGTCTGATTCGTAAGCACTACGCTACCAGAGCCTACCAAGGCACACACACACACACACAAATCCCTACTAAAGACTTTGTCTCTCATACTTCAGACATATTTTCAGAAGGGACCAATCCATGGAGAAGGATTTCACGCTTGGTAAAGTGGAGGGTCAGTGAAAAAGAGGAAAACCCCCAATGAGATGAATTGGCGCAGTGGCAGCAGCAATGGGTTCAAGATTAACAATGATTGTAAGGTTGGCACAAGACTAGGCAGTGTTTATTTCTGTTGTGCATTAAGTCACTATGAATTAATGGCACTTAACAACAACAACAACAAAGGAGTACTGGTGTGACACTGTAGGATTTATTGTTTAGTACATAATTCTATCTTTTTCTTACCTTGTTGTAAGTCTGTTTATAAGTTTGGGTGGTTCAAGCCTACAAACCGACTTGGTGGCACTTAACAATAAGAAGGTAAGAAAAAGACAACTATGTGCTAATGCTCTGGATTAATGCACTGAACTACAAAGTGGACTTGCACCACAAGGTTGGCAGTTCAAGCTCACTAGCTGTTCCTCAGAAACCCTATACAGGGTCGTTATGAGTCAGAACTGACTTGACAGCACTTAACAACAACAACAACATGTACTAAGCAACAAATCATTGATTAATGTTTTTATTCTTTTGTATATTTATGTACAGGATAATGAGTGGTCATATTCAGGAAAACAATTCTTTTTCTGAGTTACTTGAATGTGCACAGGAAATCATAATTTCAAATCTCTTTGATCTATTTAAAACTGTATTTTTATTTTTTTAAAAATGTTTATCATGAAACATGTCTTTATCATATATGCATGTATGTATGTATCTATAAAATTGGCAGCATATCATTTATTTACTCTTTGAAGAACACTAATAAAAAGACATCCATCATTAAACGTAAGAAACAACGTCAAGTTCTTTGAAGTTCCTCTGTAATGTTCTTCTTCTTTCCCTTTTGTTTTCCCAGAAGAAGTAGCTGCTATCTTGAATTTTCTGTAACGTTCTTTCAAATATGTAAACACCCTACACTCCACTTCAATATTTCAGTAAATATGTTGATGTTGTTAAGTGTTATTGAGTCAGTTACAACTCATAGCAACCCCGTATATGGTTCTGGGAAGCGACTGGTGAACTTGATCTGCTGAACTTGCAGTTCAAACAACTTTGCAATCAAATCAGTGGTCTTGGTTGGCTGCCTGAGTTTTAACCATCAATGAAGGGCTCTTATGTTCATTAAATATCACTATATTTACTGTTGGAGTCCTGGTGTGGTGCTATGGGTTAATGCACTGGAATATCAGATAAAGTTTTATAGTATTGACAATGTAGAATATGTGAAATAATTTTGATGGAATGTGATCTGAGCTTCGTAACATGATGATTTTTTTTTCTATGTTGTTTATCTAAAATTCTATTTTATATTCCTGTTATAGTCATCTTCCTTTTTCACTTGAATTGGATTACAGAAAAAATATGCACATTAATTAATGTGCATTATTTTAATCAAGGTTTAAGCTACAGCACTGAATATTTTGTATTTTTATCTGTGAAAGTGCACAGCATATGAAATTACATATGCACCTGTTGATACAGTTGACAGTATCCCTATTCGAAACACTGGAATCTGGAAGACAATAGAATACTTTCTTTAAAGTTCCAAAGGGTAGGAAAATTCTTAAAAAACAAGGCCTGCTAATCCAAATTTCTATATCTAGAGAAACTGTATTCTAAAAATAAATGTGATTCAAATAATTATTAGATAATCAATAACTTAGAGACTTCATCATTAGGAGACCTGTACTACAAGGTGTTCAATAAGAAGTTTCCTAATGTAAAGGGAAATGGCAACAAATTATGAACACTCCATTTTGCAAGTAGAGATGAGATTACCAGAAATTTTCAGAAATTACACACATACACAAGAAGGTCTGGTGGTTCAAGGGTTAAGTACTCAGCTACTAGCCCCAACATTAGTGGTTTGAACCTACTAGCCACTCTGTGGGAGAAAAGACCTGGTCATCTCCTCCTCTAAATATTGTACCTTGGAAACCCTATGCTGCAGTTTTACTGTCATGTAAGATCACATTGACTGGAAATTGACTCAATGACACACAACAATAACATATATACACATACAGGAGCTCTGGTGACACAGTATTAAGAGCTTGGCTGCTAACTGAAAGGTTAATGGTTAAAATCCGCTCATGGCTAAATAGGAGAACACACCTGGTAATCTTTTCCAAGAGAGGTGTTCCATCCTAGAAAACCCTGTAAAGCAGGTGTACTGTGATATTTAGGGTCTTTGTGGATGAGAATTGACTCTATGGCATGCAACAACAACACCAAGATAGACACGCTCACCATGCATATGTGTATTTGTATGTGAACATGTGTGTATTCATATTTCAGACAATGTTTTTCAACACAAACTGAAAATACAAAGATGAAAAATGTCTTGGTATTAAAAACAATTACTTAATGTAACACAATGCCACTTACTGAATTATGTATAATTCTGAATGAGGAATTCTGCTTCTCTATTATTGTTCTCATCTGGGAGACTATCTTTAAGGAATATTTTATGAGATTCTCATCAGTTGTATAGATCAAGATCAAATATATATCACACATGTGTTGTAAAATGGTGTCCAATTCTGTACTTACTGTAAAAGATTCTAAACCTTGATTTTTTCATCTTTTCCTTTTATTTAAAGGTCATTTCACTTAAGCACATAGTTTTATTATTTGAATTCTTTTAAAATAAAAGCATAATGTTATTTTTTTCCAGTTTTATAGTGCATGTTTCAATTTCACAGCATGTAAACTGTGGCACCAAGTGAAATGCTGACATTTTATTTGAAAAGATAGTGTTGCTAGGTCGTATTATTTCAAGACTTTAAGTCAGGTATATAATTAATGTATGTGTGTGTGAAAAATGTGTTGCTATGCTTAAAATGATTTTTTACATTTTGAATTTATAATTTGAATGTATAATTTATAACGTCTTATTTGGACTGGTACCTTCCCGTTTTCTTTCTCTGAAAAGAAACTATATGATTGTAATCAGTTAAAATGTGCTATTTAGCTAGTACATTCAAAATATAAGATTAGATCTTCTATTTTCAAAATCACTCCTGCCAACTAATTTTACTGGACCAATTGATGCATGTTGTGCCTGGTTTTCACCATTTTTTTGGTTTGTTTTTTTAAAAGAATCTCCCTATGTTATTTTCTCTATGAAGTTTCCCTACTGGCACTTAACAACACCCCTGGTGGCATAATGGCTAAGCGCTTATCTGCTAACCAAAAGGTTGTTAGTTTGAACCCACCTAGTCAATCCACAGGAGAAAATCCTAGAGATTTGCTTCCATAAATAATACAACCTAAAAAAATCCTACAGCCAGAATGTTCTTTAGAAGCTAGAATGGTGAGACTTCATCTCTCATACTTCAAACATGTTATCAGGAGGGACCAGTGGCTAGAGAAAGACATAATGATTGGTAAGGAGGAGGGTAAGTGAAAAAGAAGAAGACGACCAAGGAGATGAATTGGCAGGGGCAGCAATGGGCCAAAGTGTAACAATTGTAAAGATGGTGTAGGCCCAGGCACTGTTGAATTCTTTTGTGCATAAGTTTGCTATGAGTTGCAGTCAACTCAATGACACCTAATAACAACAGATCATCATATTAGGCTGTTTTACTCTGCTACATGGGGACATTAAGAGTCATAAAGCACTTGAAGACACACAGCAAAAACAGTATAGTTTATGCTAAGTTAGGTTCACTTGTCCATATTTTTCCACAACATGTGGTGGTGGTGGTTGGCTATGTGACATGGAGTCGGTTCTGACTCAAAGACTCAAAGTCTTTGATCTTTATCAGTTAATGTTTCAAGTCCTCTTCACTTTCAGCAAGCAAGGTTGTATCATCTGCATATAGCAGGTTGTTAATGAGTCTTCCTCCAATCCTGCTGCCACGTTTTTCTTCATAGACTCCAGCTTCTTGGATTATTTGCTCAAGATACAGATTGAATAAGTATGGTGAAAGAAGACAATCCTGCATACACCCTGTAAAGGGTTTCTGAGGTTGTGTTAATCATTACAGTATCAGAAAGCTTCATCTTTCTGCTGTGTAACCACTGTATCAGACCATTATTTAACAGTCTCTGAGATATGGGTATTATGTATGTTTAATGTGTCAATCGTTCATGAAGCAACATCTAAGAATTGAGCTAAAATTTCTGAAAGGCAGAAGTAGTTTTATAGTTAATCCCTGGAAAACAAACCAAAACCCACCCATGACCATTGATTTAATAGTTTTTCTATTTAAATTAGTTTCTTATTCTATACAATGTGGACACAGGTGGCTGAGAACAGAAATTTGTGCCCAGTCGACCTGATTTTCCTTATGAACCCCTTATTCTTTTAGCTAATGCATCTTTTCGTTGGATGCCAGCATTCTGCCATTTATTGTTATCACTTCTCCCCTTCACTTAGCCAATGGCTCAGAGCCCACAAAACTGTGCTCTGCCATCCTCTACTAATGACCCTATTGTCAGCTTTCTTCATCTTCAGGGGCAGTGCCACAAAGGCCCCTCTCTGAGTGCTGAATAAGAGCTGAATCTCAACCCTGGCTCTATTTACAAGCTTTATTACTTAGTAAACTTGACAGAATGGGTGTTTTATCATACATTCACCAGCCCACAGAGACTTCCTGTAATTCTTGTAATGCAAGTCCTTGCATCATTTAGCTAATGTTCTATCAGGGGTGCACATGGAGCTTTGGTGTTAGTGGTGGTTGTATGCTACCAAGCTGGTTCTGACTCATAGCAACCCTGCATAGGATTTTCGAAGCCAGCACTGTGGGAGAATGCACTGGACCACAAGGTCAGTTTGAATCACAAGGTTGATGGTTCAAATTCACCAACCGCTCCTCAGAAACCCTATACAGGGTCACTGTGAGTCTTGAAGGCACTTAACAACAACACAACATCTTTACAGGAGCAGAAAGCCTTATCTTTCTCCCAAGAAGCGATCGATAGATTCACACTGCTGCCCTTGCAGTCAGCAGCTCAACTATCAGGGCACCTCCTATTTCTTTTAAAATGTTGGAATAAACTAAAGAGGATATGAAACAAGATCAATATCATCCACTATTGGAAGGTAAGACAAAACAGTTGCCATTGAGTTGATTTCAACTCATGGTGACCTTATGTATGTCAGAGTAGAGCTGTGCTCCCAAGGGTTTTCATAATTCTGACCTTTTAGAAGTAGATCATCTGGCTCTTCTTCTGAGTGAGTTCTGATCTCCAACCTTTCAAATAGTAGCCCAGAGCTAATTGTTCACTCCTTCAAAGGACCTATGAAAAGGCAAGTCAGTCCATGAGACTTGATAAAGAAGTAAGGAAAGGAGCTTTATCTTATCACTCCACTTAGATAAACTTGAAAGGACATTTAAAAAGGGAGTTCCCTGGAAAAACTCTAAATTCTGATAATGTAGAAAGGAATTGACTTGGATATTTAGACTTTGTTGTTGTTGAAGTGCCTTAGAGTCACTTCCAACCCATAGCTACCCTGTATAGACTTTGTGAGGAGCAGCTGGTGAGTTTGAACCACCGACCTTGCAGTTCAAACGATTTTGCAGTCTAACCCATTAGCCCACTGTGCCACACCATGTGTTGGTGGCCCAGTGGTATTCACTGAGCTGTTAACCAAAAGGTTAGTAGTTCAAATGCACCAGCTGCTTCATGGAAGAAATATGTAGCAGTCTGGGCCCATACAGATTAAAGTTTTGGAAGCCCTATAGGGCTATGCTGCTCTGTTCTATAAGGTTGCTATGGATTGGATTGGATTCAAAGACAAGGAGTTTTGGTGTGGGCTTCCAATCATTTAACCAATGTGTAATGTTTGCTAAAAAAAAAAAAAAAAAAACTTTAAATTTAAAAAACAAACAAGAAAATCCTGCAAAGCAATTCACTGATTCCCCAAAGTTTATTCTGCACCTGACATAGTTTAGGATTTTGTCCTCAGTGTAGCAGCTCTTTCCTTAGAGTGCAACATCATAGCTGTCAACCTTCCCCTAAATTCATTAAGATTCATTTGTCTCTGTCTGTGACATGCTCTCCAGAGTCAGTTCATGTCCTGCTGCTTTGTCTTACAGCCACTTTGAATAAGGTCAGTTTACAAGAAAAAAGAGAGCTCAAGTTTGGGAATGTGTTATAGCAGTTCAGGGAATTACACACATATCCCTTTACAAAGTTTCATTTGCAAGGAAATGTGTAAATTAAGCAATGGATAAATAAATTAAAGGCTGTGTAATAAAATGTTCTTTCTATCAAGAAAAAAAATTAATTTGCAACACTGTCCATTGATCCAAATGAATGTAGCAGATGGACTTTGACCACCTTGTGTGAAGGACATCTAATACTGTATGATAATCTCTTAATACTCACTGTAGAAGTACCTTTAGTACCATATGTTGTGATAAAAATATGATACATTTATCTTATTTTTGTGATAAAAATAAGATACACTGATGATTTGTTTTAAATCAAGGGTATATTTTGTCTCATTCCAAGGATAGAGAATGTATGAAGTGAGTATACTTTGAGCAATGCTTCATAAATTGAATCTCACTTTAAAAAAAACTGAATGGAGGTTTTTAATAATAATTCAAGGTTATTATCAAGTGTCTATATTTTGAAGTACCAAATTCTAATAGTCAGTTGAGTTTTAAAAGTTGTAAGTAGCTTTTTTTTTTTTTTTTTTTACATAAATTGATCAGCCTAATAAATGCTCTGGTAGCGTAGTGGTTACGAATCGGGCCGTGAACCTTAAGGTGAGCAGTTCTAAACTACCATCTGCTCCACCGGAGAAAGATGAGGCTTTCTACTCCCGTAAAGATTTACACCCTCGGAAACCCTGTACAGGGTCGCTATGGGTCGTAACCGACTCGACGACACTTAACAACAACAACAACATCAAGTGTCTATATTTTGAAGTACCAAATTCTAATAGTCAGCTGAGTTTTAAAAGTTGTAAGTAGCTTTTTTTTTTTTTTTACATAAATTGGTCAGCCTAATAAATGCCTTAATAGAAGATTAATAGAATAATCAATATTCTTCTCAAAAAATGATGTTAATAAGCAAATCAGCCATTGAAGCTTTAAATATCTATACAGTAGAGCATGACCAAAAATGTTTTAAACTTTGTTTAGTTGAATTAGGTCTGTGGTCTCTGCCTTTGAAAGGTATAATTCTTAGTGGAGAAGATAATATTTAGCCAATAATTAAAGTGAGATGAGGGCTGAAAAACATATGAACAAAATACTATAGAAAAATAGAGGAGGAAGAGATTGACTATTGCCGAGATATTCTACTGGAACAGAATTTGAATAAAATGTAGTAGTTTACCAAGTAAACAACAAAAGTAAGATACCTCACCCTCAAATATCACAAAGGAATAAAAAACAATTATGTGTTTGAAGTCATTTCAAGTGTGGTGGAATCAAGGTTATTAGAGGAAGAAGAGGGGTCAAGAAAATTCAGAAAATTAGTAGGCAGTATAAGTTGCAGCTGTACTGCCTACAACTTTTATTGTTGTTAGGTGTTTTCATGTTGATTCTGACACTAATTGTCCATATAATGAAATAAAAATGCCCTATAGGCTGTCATCTACATCAGAACAGATGTCCAAATCTTTCTTCTAATGAGTCACTGAATGGATTTCAATTTCCAACCTTTTAGCTTGCAATGGAATGCTTAATCATTGCACCACCAGAGTTTCTTCTGCCCAAACTCAAAGAAAAAAAAAGGATATATTTTGTAGGCAATCAGGTGTGGTGTTTGAAGTAATGAGACCAAATGAGTGTTAGGATAAGATTTATGGATCCAAAAATAATCTGGAGGGCATTATAGACACTGAAGAATTGGCAACAAGGAAGTTTGAAATGAGGGAGACTGATTTCAGTGGTGAGGAACTTTCAAAGTCCAGAAAAAGAGGAGTTAGAATAGAAGTGGTAGAAGAGAGAACACAGTTAAAAATGTAGAGTTAACAGTGCCAGTGGTTTTAATAAGAAGAACAATGTATTAGTGAGTGATTCTTCAATTCCACTGTTCCCATAGATAATTTGCATGAAACAACAGAAATTGGGGTTGAATTTTAAGAATGGTTTTTCTTGCCATATTTCTATATCATCATTTATGTATGTATAAGCAGTCCTTGAATTTTCTATTTGTGAATTATGCTCAATATATTTGGAATATAATGTTTTAAATTAAAAATTCTTCGTTGTTTTTCAAAATATTTCCACTATCACCAGCACTCGTCTCTGTGTCCTCTCCCTTACCCCTCTCCACCTTTGGATACAGCTTGTCTGGAAAACTCCTGTATCCTCATTTATTAGCTTTATGACCTTAAGGAAGTCATGGAAATCTCAGTACCTTTAGTTGCATTACCTGTAAAATGGGGATAATAGAACAAACTCATAGATTCAAGGCAAGGTTAAAAGGAGTTAATGTGCATACATACTTACTTTGCTTTGTTGGAATGCAGTAAAATGTTAGTTATACTTTATTATTTTTATAGGAATTTTGGAGTGGGCATAAGAAGAACTCTTCAGGTCACACATATTTTAAAAGCCAAGAAACTAAGGGGTATAATTTCACCATACCAAATATGCTTGTTTGCAGATTTCACGGCTATGTTACTTTATAGAATGCATAACATATAACCAAAAAACCAAACCAGTTCCCATTTAGTCGGCTCTGACTCATGGCAACCCTATGTGTGCATGCTAGAAGTACATTTCATGGGGTTTTCAAAGCCACAAACTTTCACATGTAGATTACCAGGCTTTCCTTCTGAGGTAGCTCTGGGTAAACTCAAACCACTCACCTTTTGCTTAGTTGTTGAGCACTTATCCATTTGTGCCACTTAGGGACCTCTTATATCCTAAACTCTTGTTAAGTGAATAACTATCAAGAGTTTATGCCACTCCAAAAAAAAAAAAAAAAAAAAAATACCATTTAACAATTTAAGTTAGGATTCTGTCCCTAGTTGAGCAAGAATTGGGTAAAAGTGGAGTTACCAATTTTTTTTTTGATACAGAATCATCCCTTCCCTATACAGAGATATTTGCTTGATCTTAGAAAGAAAGAAAATTTATTTTACTTTGAGTGGTTTTAAAATGCTTAGAATGTTAAATATAGAAACCAATTATTTTTGAAAGGGACAACATGACATATTTAAAAATGCAACTTTATATTATAAGCTTGACTATAGTTAGTTTATTTTTAGTAATATGATATGGCTTGGAACAGGCTGCAATTTTTTATTTTTCTTTCTTTAAGTGTGTTTACTGCTGCATGATTCAGAAAGAATTTTCAGACATAAATTAAGTCAGTGGTTTAGGATCAAGACCTGACCAATCTTGCTGAGCATTCATATTCTTTAAACTTTGGAGTTACATCTCACCTCTCTGTAGCTTCTAGGCCAGCATAGCATCGTCTGTAGGCCTCTTCTCTTGTTGTTAAGTGCCATCACATCACAACAATGTGAAGTACAACCTAAAGAAACACTGGGCCATCTTCACAATTGTTTTATTTGAGCTTTTGTTGCTACCCCGTGTCAATCATCTCATTGGGGCATTTCCTCTTTTTCACTGACCCTTCACTTTACCAAGTATGATGTCCTTCTACAATGATTAGTCTTTCTAGACCACAAATACAAAGTGAAAGAGACAAGAGTTTAGCCATGGTCACGTCTAAGGAGCAGTCTAGTTGTACTTCTCTAAGACCGATTTGTTTATTCTTCTGTCAGTCAGTCCACGACACTTTCAAATATTCTTTGCCATTGCCATAGTTCAGATACATCAATTATTTCATAGCTTTCCTTATTCATTGTTCAACTTTCACATGAATAGGAGGCTATTGAAAATACGGTGGCTTTGCTTTGACCCGCCTTAGTTCTCAAAGTGACACCTTTGCTCTTAAATACTCCAAAAAGAACCTTTGTAGTAAATTTGCATAATATAATATGTCCTTTGATTTCTTCACTGCTGCATCCATGAGCATTGATTGTGAATCCAAGCAAAATTAAGTCTTTAGTATGTGAATCTTTTTTTCTGTTTAGCATGATGTTATTTATTGATATATTGTAAGGATTTATATAGATATATATTGCTATCATGCTTTACATACTGAAGGCTATAGCTTTTGATCTTCATCAGTCAATATTTCAAGTCCTCTTTGCTTCTAGCAAGCAAGATTGTATCATCTGCATGTCACAAGTTGTTAATGATTCTTTCTTCAATACATCAGTATGTCATTTTATTCTTTATGTAATCTAATTTCTGGGATTTTTTGCTCAGCATGGATATTAAATAAATATAATGACAGGATACAACACTGATGCACATCTTTCCTGATTTTGAACCACTCAGTATCCACACGTTCTGTTATAATGACTGCCTATGGGACTGTAGACAGTTTCCTCATGAGTAGAATTAAGTGTTCTGAATGCCCAGTTTTTTCAGTTTTATCCATAGTTTGTCATGATCCACACAGTCAAATGTTTTTGCACACTCAGTGAAGCACAAGTAAACATCTTTCTGGTGTTTTCTGCTTTCAATGAAGAACCATCTGATTTCAGCAGTGATAGCCCATGAATTAAAAGAAGATCTGTTCCATCTTCATTTCTTTTATTTTTCTTGTTTTTGTTTAGTTGCCATCAAGTTGGTACTGAGTCATAGTGACCTTATGCACAACAGAACAAAACACTGCCTCGTCCTGAGCCATCCTCACAATTGTTACCACGCTTGAGCCCACTGATGCGGCCACTCTGCTTATCCATCTCGATGGGGGTCTTCCTCTTTTTCTCTGACCTGCCACCTTACCAAACATGATATTCTTCTCCAGTGACTGGTCCGTCCTGATAATATGTCCGAAGTATAAGAGATGTCTGGCCATCCAGCACCCAGGAAACATTCTGGGTGTACTTCATCCAACACAGATCTGTTAGGTCTTTTGGCAGGCCATGGTGCTTTTAATATTCTCCTCCATCACCATAGTTCAAATGCATCAATTCTTCTACAGTCTTCCTTACTCACTGTCCAACTTTCGCATACATATGAGGTTATTGAAAATACCATGGCTTGGGCTAGGCGCACCTTAGTCCTCAAACTAACATGTTTGTTTTGAGTAATTTAAAGAGGTATTATTTAGCAGATTTGCCTAATGCAAATTGTCATTTGATTGTTTGATTGCCACTTCCATGAGTGTTGAAGGCTCATCAGAGTAAAATGAGGTCTTTAACAACTTCAGTTTTTCCCTCCATGTATCATATTTACTGGTCCAGTGGTAAGAATTTTTGTTTATTTTTGTTGAGGAGCAACTCATACCGAAGGCTGTCGTCTTTGATTTTCAACAGTAAGTCCTACAAGCCCTCCTTGCTTTCAGCAAGCAAAGTTGTATCATTTGTATATCTGCCACATTTTTTCTTCATAGATTCCAACTTCTTGGATAATGTGCTCAGCAAACAGATTGAGTAAATGTGGTGAAAGAATATAACTCTGGAGTCCACATTTCCTAATTTTAAAATATTTAATGTTTTATTGGAACAACTGCATCTTGGTCTATGTACAGGTTCCGCATAAGCACAAATAACTGTTCTGGAATAGTCACACTCCACAATGCTGTTCATAACTTGTCATTATCCACACAATCAAAAGCCTTTGCATAGTCAATAAAGCACAGATAAACATCTTTCTGGTATTCTCTGCTTTCAGCCAAGATCCATCTTATGTCAGCACTGATATTCCCCTTTCCATGTCCTCTTTTGAATATGACTTGACCCCCTGGAAATTCTCTGTTAATGTATGGGTGCAAACGGTTTTGAAAAATCTAGCAATTTTTTGATGGCTTGGGATATTAATGATATTGTCTGATGATTTCAGCATTCTTTTGGGTCAAGTCTCTTTGAAATGGGCACAAATATGGATATTTTTCAGTCAGTTGGACAAGTAGATGTCTTCCAAATTCTTTTATTGTGTCTGTTTATATCATAGATACAGTAATGTTGTTGTTGTTGTTGTCAGGTGCCATCGAGTCGGAACCGACTCATAGCGACCCCATGCACAGCAGAATGAAACAATGTT
>NW_006408600.1:9379361-9395040 GCF_000296735.1 Chrysochloris asiatica
AATTTGAATAATAGTGGTATTAACTGGGCTTCCCTGTAGGTGCATGGATATTATCCTATCACTTGTAGCATTGTATCTCATGACTGATCTGGATATGTTCTTTTTGACGATGAATGCAACACCATTCCTTTTCATACAGTAATACAGATGAAAAAATTTTAGATGCATCAAAAAATAAGAAAAATCGAAAATGTAATGACATTCTAATGAAAAGTACTGTAAAAACATCCAATCTATACATTTGCAACACGATTTAGGAAAATTAGCAGATTCCTAGAATGTTCTAAAAATTAGCATAAATTCAAAAACCATAAAGTTCCTAAATTGTTACTTGTACTTAATAAAGGTATAAAGTTGGAAAAACACACAAAAATTATATACTGAAGTACCACCATTCATCTGACAGTTTGTCATTCTGTGGTTACTTATGAGTTGTTGTGATGTTGGAAGCTATGCCATCATTATTTCAAATACCAGCAAGTTCACCCATGGTGGATATTTTTCAGTGCAGCTTCCAAACGCTCCTTGGAAACCCAATACAGGGTCAATATGAGTTGTAACTTACTCAATGGCACTTAACAACAAAAACAACAACCATTGCGGTGTAAAACTGATTGAACATGCCATCAAGATGCATTTAAAATTACTGGTGATTGGAAAGCAAATGTTGGAAACAAAGAGGTAGTATCAATCACTTGAAAATGTGGAATTGGTGGTAGAACACTTATCTGAGATTCATAATAGAATTCTACAAGATCAATTACTTTTTCATTGCGAAAATCATTTTTCAAGATCATATAATAAGGTGACTAGACAGGTAGTTGATGTTCCAACACATAGCGACCCTGTATCCTGTTTCCGAGAATCAGCCAGTGAGTTTGAACTGCCTCCCGGTGCTGATCCTACAGTGCCACACCAGGGGCCCTTTTTACAAATGGTGGTGGTGGTGGTGTGCCGTGGAGTTGCTTCCAATTCATAGTGACCCTATATAGGGTTTCTGAGGCTGTAAATCTTTACGGGATCAGAAAGCCTCGTCTTTCTCCTACAGACCACCTGGTAGTTTCGAACTGCTGACCTTGAGGTTAGCAGCCCAAGTCATAACAACTACGCTACCAGACCTCACTAAATGAAAGACACAAGTATCAAAGTGACTATATCTTTGAAAAGATGATGGAGACATTCAGTATCTTCAGTTAAAACAAGGCCAAAGACCTACTGCAGAAGCAGAACATATATTTCTTAAGATTTTATTGTGAATTGAGTGCTAGTTTTCATGGGAGAACATCAAGTTTTTATTCATCGTGTCATTGTAATGATTGTAATATCTCCCGTGCATCATCATTCAACAATATTTTCTTCTGTTCCTCTGTTGTTGTTGTTGTTGTTGTTGTTGTTGTTTTGGGGGAGTGAGGGCATGTACACAAAAGCACAATTTAAACAGCCTAAGGACACATTCTTAAAGCCTACCTCCTGGCCACCAGCACTCAGTTTTTCTCTTTCCATGAGTCTAGAGTCCTCAGCTGGTTATTTCTCCATGTCCTCATCTCTGGCTCCATCTCTGGTGTTACTGCTTCTCTAGAATGGGTCCCACATGCCACTTATGCTCTTCTTTTTCCTTGATGGCCCTAGGGTCCTCTGTTCCTGGAATGTAAGATTAACTACTCCCCACTTTTTGTTACAAAACTTCTACCTTTATAGTTGTGACAGTCACAATTAGTCATGGTAGCAATTACTCACTACTGAATCATAAGAATCTTATCCCCTTCTCTTTTCACTAGACCTGTCTAGACAAGATGAAAACTATTCAGTGAGGACTCCCTACTGTCCCCAACACACTCTGAAACTAAACTCCCTTTTGAAAACTTGTAAGCCAGTCACTTCATCATACCTTTATTGTCCCCTTTTCCGTTCCTATCAACCCTGTATACAGAATGGATAGGATTGATACTTGATATGAAGAATCCTCCCGTCGCATTTGGTATTTTGAGCTACTACATTCATAAGTATAGGTCAAGTTCATCAAATTTTAGCAATTTACATTTGTTTCCTTTATGAAAAATTGTCTTATCTTCCTCTAGTCAAGTTCTGATTATCAAGACATTGAGGCTAGGTAAAATGGGTACTATTTGCAGGCTTGGGCGTTCTTGTGCATCTCCCTTCATTTCATATCAACTGGATACTTCACTCTCAGCTCTAGTCCTCTGTGGCTATGTCCTTGTCCATGGGCTCAGGAGTGTCAAGGTCTCACCACACTTTTTGTGTGGTATTATTGGAAAACATTATTATTATTTCATATTACTATAATAATATTATTATTATAAAATATATAATATCAATAATATTATTATTAATATTATTAATTGGCCAGGTGGCATCATCGATGGACTCAAATGTGGCAGCAGTAGTGAGGTTGGCCCAGGATTGGACATTGTTTCCTTCTTCTGTGCATAGGGTCGCTATGATTCGGTTCTGACTCGATGGCAACTGACAACATTATTACAAAGTATTGGAAAATATCCAATAATATTTTTTAATATAACACAGAAGTAAGCTTTTCCTGCCAATAGATTATTCAAGAATTATTGCAGCAGTACATCTATAGGGAACTTCCAGATTAGAAGAGGGCATCAAATAAAAGATATCATCACTGATCTCAAATTGATATTGGCTGAAAATAGAAAATACCAGAAAATTGCTTACCTATGTTTTATTGGCTGTGCAACAGCATTTAATTGTGTGTATTACAACAAATTATGGATGACATTGAGAAGAATAGATATTCCAGAACAGTTAATTTTGTTCACTAGGAACCTAGTCTTTCAAACAGAACATACATGGTTTAATATCAAGAAAGGTGTGTGTCAGGGTTGTATCCTTTCACCATACTTAATTCTATCTATACGATGAGCAAACTGGACTATATGAAGAAGAACACAGTATCAGGATTGGAAAAATACTCATTGATAACCTGTGATATTCAGATGACACAACCTTGTTTACTGAAAATAATGAAGAGCTGAAGCACTTACTAATAAAGTTCAAAAGACTACTGCCTTCAGCAGACTACTTCCTTCGGTATAAATTACAAAAGAAAACAAAAATAAAGAAAATAATAATCCTCACAAATGGACAGATAGACCACACCATGATAAATGGAGATAAAATTGAAATTTTCAATGATTTCATTTTATTTTGATCCACAATCAATGTTCATAGAAACCATAGTCAAAGGACCTATTATTACACAGGGCAGATCTGCTTCAAAAGACCTCTTTAAAGAGTTAAAAAAGTCATATCAATCTGAGGACTAAGGTGTTCCTCACCCAAGCAGTTTTATTTTCAGTCTTCTTTGATACATTTGAAATCTGGAAAACAAATATGTGAGTCCTGGTGTGGTGCTATAGGCTAATATGTCAGACTGCAAAGTCATTTCAACTGTAAGGTTGGTGGTTCAAGCTCACCAGCTACTCCATGGAAATCCTATACAGGGTTACTATGGGTCAGAATTGACTCGACAGCCCTTAACAACATACTGGATAGGCCATGGACTGCCAGAAAAATGAACAATTAGATACTAGAATGAATACAGTCAGAAAACTCTTTAGAAGCAAGAATGTACTTTGGATATGTTATCAGGAGGAACCTGTCCCTTAAGAAGGGCATTATGCTTGGTTAAATAAAATCAGCAAGACTAGAAAAAATCTTCAATCCTCAACCAGATCAATAGACACAATGGCTCCAATAGTGGGTTCAAACATAGCAATGATTATGAAGATGATACAGAATTAGGTAGTGTTATTATTAATGTTATTGTTGTTGTTAGGTGCTATCAAGTCAGCACCAACTCATAGCGACCTTATGCACAGCAGAATGAAACAATGTCCGATGTGGGCCAACCGCACTACTGTTGCCACACAAGTCCGTCGACGCTGCCACCTGGCCAATCCATCTCATTGGGGGTCTTCCTCTTTTTCTCTGACCCTCCATTTTACCAAACATGATATCCTTCTCCAGTGACTGCTCTCTCCTGACAATATGTCCAAAGTATGAGAGACAAAGTTTGGCCATCTTGGCCTCTAAGGAGCACTCTGGCTGCACTCCTTCCAAAACAGGTTTATTGGTTCTTTTGGCAGACAATGGCACTTTTAGTATTCTCCTCCAACACCATAATTCAAAGACATCAATTTTTCTATGGTCTTTCTTATTCACTTTACAGCTTTCGCATGCATATAAGGTTGTTGAAAATACCATGGCTTGGATGAGGCACACCTTAGTCCTCAAGCTGACATCTTTGCTTTTCAACACTTTAAAAACTTCCTGTACAGCAGATTTGCCTAATGTAATACGTCATTTGATCTCTTGATTGCTGCTTCCGTGAGTGTTGATAGTTGATCCAAGAAGAATGAAGTTCTTGAAAACTTCAATCTTTTCTCTGTTGATAAGAATATTGTTTATTGGTCCAGTAGTGAGGATTTGCTTTCTTTACATTCAGATGTAATCCATACTGAAGGCTGTGCTCTTTGATGTTCATCAGTAAATGTTTTAAGTCCTCTTCACTTTCAGCAAGCAAGGTTGTATCATCCGCATATCACAGGTTGTTAGTGAGTCTTCCTCCAATCCTGATGCCATGTTTTTCTTCATATTAATAATAAAATACAACAAGTCATTTGGCAACGATGGAGAAAATGACATTTCCTTAAGAACTTACCTCTTGAGAAAAATATTAACTTTCAGCTGGTTTTAAATTCAAGTGAGTATTTTTGATTTTGTCTATTTTAATTTGGTATTTTGCCCAAAACACCATTTTGATCTGATGAAAATGATGATTTTAATATTCTCATCATATTGGGATTTCTCCACTTGCTACTCATCCTCTGGTAGTGTAGTGGTTACTAACCTCAGGGTCAGCAGTTTGAAATTACTAGCTGTTCCGTGGGGAAAAGATGAGGCTTTCTACTCCCATAAAGATTTACAGCCTCAGAAACCCTGTACAGGGTTGCTATGAGTGGGAATCGACTCCAGGGCACATAACAACAATCACAACTTATCCTCTACCATTTACCTACGTAGTATTTCCTGCATTACTTTGGTATATTTTAGTCAAAAAGAGACTACTTCTCAAATAAAATACATTGAACAATCCCAGTAGTAGAAAATAACATCTACAGAGACCTTTATTCCTGCCTCCGTTTTCCAAATGTTTACCAAAGCCATGGAAATGGGGTTTATCTAGATTTTTATTTGCCAGCATTATGCATTATCTATCTAATTATTGACCAACAAGCTGTTGTGCATTGAAAAAATAAAGTAAAAATAACGTTTGTATTTTAGGAAGGTGAAAGTGAATTTGTTTTCTTTGGTAAGTCTGACTCATTATGGTCCTATATAGAGTTTCTGAGGCTATAAATCTTTACAACATCAGAAAGCCTCAGCTTTCTCCTGTGGAATGACTGTTGGGTTTGAAATGCCAACCCTGCAGACAGCAGTCCAGTCTGTAACCTACCGCTTCACCAAGGCTCCTTCTTTACTAATGTGGTTGTTGTTAGGGGCCATCGAGTCGGTCCTGACATAGCAACCTGTGCACAACAGTACAAAACATTGACAAGTCCTATATCATGCTCATAATCATTGTTATGCTCAAATGCTTTCATCTTCTAGTACTATATATGACAATGTTCCACTGCTATTCTTAAGGTTTACAGTGGCTAAACATTCAGAAGTAGTTCTCCTCTTTTTGTTCTTAGTATGTCTTAGTCCGGAAGTTCAACTGAAGCCTGTTCACCATGGGTGATCCTGTTGGTATTTAAAATACCTGTGACAAAGATTCCAGCATCACAGCAACACAGAATCCACCACAGTATAACAAACTGACAAACGGTGGTCTTTAGATGAATGGTATTATTGTTGTTGTTAAGTACTATCAAGTCAGTTCCAACTCATAGTGACCCTGTATATGGCTCCTGACCTTGAACTACCAGTTTTGTGGTTTAAATCAACCTTGTAGTCCTTGCATTAACCCACAGAGCCACACCAGAACTTTATATATGTATATATATAAAGAGAAGTTTACATCAAAGAAATGACTCACACAGTTGTAGAGGTGAGAGAGTCCCAAGTTAATACAGGTCAGCAGCAGGTCAAATTACAGGCAAGCAGGCAGGCAGGCAGGTCTGGCAGATAAGAATGGAGGCTTCAGAGGACTCCCAAGATTGGCAGGTAATATAAGTGGTCACTGGATCAAGTCCAAAGAATCAGATTTGGAAATGTAAGATTCAGACCTTAAAGAGAGCAAGCAAGCTTTTCCTAAATGTCTAATCTATTGAAAGCAGGCCACATCCCCAAGGAAAAGTCCATTTAATTTATTGGCTGTTCATAGAGACCTCATTGTAGAACTGAATACACCACATTAGATCTCATTATGGGAATACATGTAGTTATCTCATAATGAAAGTTAATATGGTATAATCAACTGCCAAACCACTGAAAATCCTGGTGCAGTCAAGGTGACACAAAACCGTAACTATCAAACCTTCCTAAGATTTAGATTTCACATTAATAAAATGGGGATAAGCATGTTTATCCCTAGTCTTAAGACTGTTCATCTAACTAAAATATAAATGAAAACCTGTACTCTGTTGTTAGATGCCATAGAGTAGATTTAGAATCATAGTGATCCCTATGTACAACAGAGTGAAACACTTCCTTGTCCTACACTATATTCACAATGTTTGAGCCCATTGCTGTGCCTCCTATAACAATCCATCTCATTGAAAGACTTCCTCTTATTTACTGACACTCTTCTTTACCAAGCATGAAGTACTTCCCTAAGGACTGATCACTTCTGATAAGATGTCCAAAATAAGACAAACTGTGACCGTTTTCCATTTTGAGAAGTATTCGGGCTATACTTCTTTCGAGACAGGTTATTCATTCTTTTGGCAGTCCACTGTATATTAATATTCTTCACTAACATATAATTCAAATGCATTAATTCTTCTTTGGTCTTCCTTATTAATTGTCCACATTTTGGATTCATATGAAATGACTGAACATACTATGGTGTGAGTTAGGCAAAGTTCAGTCTTTGAAGTAGCATATTTGCTTTTTAATACTCTTAAAAGACACTTGGATTTCTTAACTGCAACTTCACTGAGTTGATTGTTGGTCCAGTTAATATAAATTCTTGATAACTTCATTCTCTTCTGTTGTATCATGCTGTCGCTTATTGTCCCAGTTATGAGGATTTATTTATTATTATTATTTTTCTATTTAGGTATATAAAATCAGTATTGAAACTTATAGCCTTTGATCTTCATCAGTAAGTGCTTCAAGTAGTTTTCACTTTCATCAAGCAAGGAAAATGTACTTTTGATTTTGCGTGATTGATCATTCCATGGTGATTATTCCTCATTAGTGCTGTTGTCTCCTCCTATAAATCTATCCACTGCTTGGGTGAAAATTGGGCCACAAGGGTGATTTTCATTCCAGAAGGGTGGTCAAGGGCCATAATCTCAGGTTCCTCCAGCCTCTTTCTGATGTGTAAATTTGTTCTTTTTTATTTAAATAATTTTGAGTTTTGTTCCACATTTTCTCCCACTCTATCCAGGACCCTGTAAAGTGTTCTCTGTCAGGGTAGTTGATATTGGTAGTTTTTGTATCATTTAGTTCTTCTGGTCTCAGAGTCATGGAGTTCACATGGTCACATGTTCCATTAGTCTATTGATTCCTAGCCTCTTCAACTCTTATCACTCTTCTGTCTTCCACACATGGGGAGACCAATAGCTGCACTTTAGGTGGCTGTTCATGGACTTTCAAGATTCCCAATGTCACTCATCCAACCAGGATGCAGAACACTGTCTTTGTGAACTGTTATCCCAATTGACTGTGGTGACCCCAGAGACTATGTTTCTGAGAACCCAGGCCCATAAAGTGATTTCTTTGGATGCTGGATAATATGTAAGAAGTTTTCATCATTTTGCCCATTATATATCCATGAACTATTCTTTTGGTGACATGGATGATAACACTATATAATCAAATGCTAATTATTATTTCTAATCTACAAATACTCTAGTAATTTAAGGAGAAAAATATTGTAAATATGAACATTGTCAAGGAAGGGCTGGATGAAGGAAAGACAATGTGAGCTCTGTTTAAATGAGTGGGTCAAATTTGGAGAAGGGGAACAAATCTTCTCTCATGAGGGAATGTTTACAGAAGGGCAGACTTTGAATTGACCTATGTGTATATATAATGGCAACATAAATAATTGCATTGGATGAGGTGTGTGATGATATTAAATGTAATGTTTACATATATATATGTTGTTGTTGTGTGCCGTGGAGTCGGTTCAGACTCATAGTGACCCTACACAGGGTTTCTGAGGCTGTTAATCTTTTTGGGAGCAAAACGCCTCATCTTTCTTCCGCAGAGCAGCTGGTAGGTTCAAACTGCTGACCTTACGGTTCACAGCCCGATTGCTAACCACTATGCTACTAGAGCTCCAGTTTGTGATTTCCCAATGTAGAGTTATGAATTAAACGTTGGTTTACATTTTTATTCCATAGAAAATTATTTCCTGTTCTTATAGTTAATGGTTTGCATTTTTATGATAAAAGAACAATGTTTGGTGATAAATTTAAATTTAGCAAAGTGCTTTTCATCAGTTTACAATTTGTTTTATTCTGTGGGGTTTTAAATTCCAACATTACTTTTTTGTTGTGTTACATTGGAAAGTGTATGCATTTGCTATTCAAATCCAGCAACAAGTAGTCATAGAATCTGAATGAATATAATGTTTCAAAATTTGATTAAGTATTAAGTATGTTGTGGCTAGCTGGAGAGGTGAATGCTTTCTCTATTACTTTTCATGTGGGCTGTTTTGAATTGAATTGTGTTCTCCAAAAGATATGGTTAAGTCTTAGCCCTTGGTATCTATGGTCAGTGAGATACTGGAGGAACCTTCAGCCATGTTTTAGGTCTGGAACTGAACTTACCCTTGTGGCCCAATTTTCAGCCAAGTGGTGAGAAAACATTAGTAAGGTATGCTCACCATGGAATGGTCAAACATTCAAGATCAAAAGAGCACCATTTTACTAAGGACAAAGTTCAAAAGGGTTGGAAAGGAGGGTGGAAGAAAAATAGAAACCAGGTGGGAAGTGGTATAAATGTTACATAGATGGGTTAACAATCATTGAAATGAAAAGAAGTTTATAGTTTGTGGAGTGTAAAACAGAGGATACTATCTTTTTAGTTAAGAAAGCTCTTTGTATTTAGTAAAAGCTTATTACATTTTTCCTTAATTTTACTGAATATATTTTTTTGTATGATTTTGTTCAAGTTTCTCTAAAAATTAACATATATCCATTTTATAATTGTTGAATAAATACATGACTGACTAGTTTCAATAGAGACTTTACAGATGGGGTAGAACAGATTATATTAAATTGTTGAAATTCCTTAGTTTTACTCCTCTGTGAACCTTCTACAGGGTTACTGTGAGTCGTAACCAACTCAACATCACTTAACAACAACAATGATATTTATGACTTCTATGGGCGGGTAACTTTATGTTGTTGTTAGACGCCATCAAGTAAACTCAATTTATAGTGACGCTATGCACAACAGAATGCAACACTGCCTGATTCTGCACCATCTCAACAACTGCTTGAGCCCATTGCTGCTGTCACTATGTCAATCTATGTTGTTGGGGGTCTTCTTTTTCACTAATCCTCCACTTTTCTTAGTACGGTGTCCTTGTCCAGGGACTGGTCATTCTTGACAATATGTCCAAAGTACAATAAAGTCTCTAACAAGCATTCTGGTTGTACTTTTTCCAAAATGGATTTGTTTGTTCTTCTAGTAGTTCATGGTGCTTTCAAAATTCGTCGCCCATATTATAATTCAAATGTACCAGTTCATCTCCATTCTTCATTGTTCATTTTCTATCTTTCACATATGTATGAGGAGATTTAAATAGTTTGGTTCAGGTCAGGTGCAGCTTAGTCCTTAAAGTGACACCTTTGCTCTTGAACACTTTTTACATAGGTTTTCTAGATTTGCCTAATCTTGTAAGTCATTTGATTCCTTAACTGCTGCTTCCATGAGCATGTTTCCATCCTGTTTCTGGATTCAAGCAAAATGAAGTATTTTACCTTACAGGATTTTACCTTCAAATAGTCCATGGCCTTGTGAACAAGTATAGTGTTTTACCTATATTTTCCCAAACTAAATATAACAATACAGTCAACTCACATCCTCTGGATATCCTAAATTCACTCATTAAATTCTAATTCATCCTAATTTTCCATTAAAACTAAGCTTTCTCTTGTTTGTAAAGATTGACAACCTGAGTCTTTTCTCAATTTATCTTGGTATTATAGCAGGATAAATAAAATAAAGACAAATGGAAATGGTAAAAACAAACAAACAAAATTTATTCCCCAGTCTTAAAGGATTTTACCTTCAAATGGCTTCAATCTGAAAGCCAAATCCATGGTCTCATGGACCAAGTTTGTTGTTTTACCTATATTTTCTCAAACTTAATATTATAATACAGCCCTCTCATATCCCTCAAAGGAGCTCTGGTAGTATAGTGGTTATGAATCGTGTTGTGAACCGCAAGGTCAGCAGTTCAAAACTACCAGCTGTTCTGTGGGAGAAAGAAGAGGCTTTCTGCTCCCGTAAAGATTTACAGCCTCAGAAACCCTGTACAGGGTCACTATGAGTCGGAACTGACTCCACGGCAAAAAACAACAACAACAACAACAACAACATATCCCTCAAATATCCTAAATTCATCTACTATCCTTTAAAGCCATTCTTTCTATTATTTGTAATATTTCTATTTCTGGTTGGTATGAAATCACACATGTTCTATACAGGGAATTCTGACCTTGAGTGGGAAATGTTTAAAAATGTCAGTCTTTTCAACAAGGCTGCCCTTTGTTTCAGTGCTATAATTGTTAATAAAACACATAAACTTTCACCAATATTTCCAAGAAAAGATAACGTACAATGTTTTATTACAGAAACAGAAATAATGCTGAATATTGGGGGAAAATTAGTCTCTGTCTTCTGTTATGTAAATACAAAAATGATGAAAACTAAGAGTATGCAGTAAGACTGGACAATAAGACTGGTGACGGAATCTGAATCCCTAAGGCTTCCAAAAGTAGGACATAGCAGCCAATGTAAGAAATTTTTCTGTAGTCCTCCTTGGAAGTAGAAGGACAAGATGACCTTTTAAGAAACTATTCCAGTTTAGCAACCATCACATGAACCATAACAGTTAAAAATATTCCTACTAGCTTTCACAGTAGGCTCTTTTAAAGCAAAGATTAGTTTTCTTTGATGTCTATTGTAAAACATGCTAATGTAGATATTTATATTAAAAAGAAAATCATTGCACCGCATCACCTCTGCTACAAATGACTTGCTGGAAAATACGTAACATTATGCTCACTCAATTACTGCTGCCTCTATTTGAAGAGGTAATGCAGGATTTTCAGTTAAGAGTAATTTTGAAATATTGTTGCAACATTTTTGCTATAGCATGTCTTTCTACTCTTTCATTAATGAAGGACTTAAAACTGTCTCTCCCCCCCCCCGCTTTCATCACATCCTTTGGTAAGCATGTAATCTATAGGTCACTATCTGACCATGCAAGAATGTTTCTTAATTCTTAGTTTTCAGGGATGAATAATTTCATTAATACTCATGTTGTATTTTCTTTTGGAATAGGTATCTTCTTAACTTGGGTGTACTTGTGAAAATGATTTTTGCTATTACATTTTCAGAGGGACATTGGAGCCATTTCAAAATTTCAGTGAGAAGCATGGCATGCAGTGTGCTTTCCTTCTTCTCCATCCTCTTGTAGCCCTCTTAGCTGCTGCTATGGTAACAGTTGTAGACGAAACTATGCTCAGACTAAGGCCAGATGGAGGAAATCTTTGCCAATGGCAGCACTGTAGGGAAGCTGTGTGTAGCAGTGATGAATTGAAACTTGGCTGTGTTCTTCTCCAATAGATAGGCAAGATGGGAAGGGAAGAAAAGGGGCAGAGACCATGGAGCATGATTATCAGCTTTGCAACTGTTCACTTGAGTGTGGTCCATGTTAAATTGAAATCTAGATTACCCTACTTGTTTTTTCTTTCTTTCTTTCTTTAATAATGTAAGGCATGCTAGTGTCTTTGTTCTATTTTTAAAAAGCATAATGACATAATCTCTCTTAATGTTGACTTGCAAAGGAATATTCCCCTTATGAATTACTTTTTTGTGCTAGTATCATGACTACTGATCTCTGAATTCTTCTTATTAACAGCATATATCTCTTTATTGTTTATGGTGATAGTGGGGATATTTTTTGTCATTAAGAAATGCCATTTTTTGCTTGCAATTTTGAAGCTAATAAATGCATAACATTTTTCTTGTTATATTGCTAAAGATGTTTCTTTAGTGTTATGAATGATTTTCAGGCTTCAGTGGTCTTTTATTATATAATAACAATTTGAATATTAAACTAATGGAAAATTAGAAAAATATTTTAGAAATAAAGCTCACATTTCCAAAAAGTTCTGTGCTTTTAAACAATTAACTTATTCTCAGGGAGAGGTTTAAAAGCTTTTTGACTCATGGTGACCTAACATGTATGACAGTAGAACTATGCTGCATAGGGTTTTCAATGGATATTTTTAAAGAACTAGATCACCAGACCTTTCTTCTGAGGTACTTCTGGGTAGACTTGAACAAGCCATGGTTTAGTCATTAGGTGTTAATAGTCAAATGTACTAACCATTTGCAACCCTAGGGATAGAGATTGGAGACTACAGAGACTAATATAACAAACTTTAACAGTGTACTTTTCAACTTAGTATTTTATTTGTTTCTACATGCATATGCATCTATTTAAAAAATATATACATTTGGATCTATGTTTTAACTTAATATTGTTGTTGTTGTTAAGTGCCATCTAGTCATTTCCAACTCATAGTAATCCTGTATAGGGTTTCCAAAGAGTAGCTGGTGAGCTTGAACCATCAATCTTGTGGTTCAAACCAGCCTTGCAGTCCAGCGCATTCACACACAGTGCCACAATTTCAAATGTGTTGAAAAGTGGAGATGAAGGCTTAATTTACTCTCCCTCCACTTCAACAATGAATAACTTTTCACTAGTTAGTGGTTCAAGCCCACCAGCTTCTGCTCAGAAACTTTATTTAGGCTCACCATGAGTCAGAACCAACTGGACAGCACTTAGCAGCAATTGTCTTAACTCATCTATATGCAAACTTCTTCCCATATGATGATGAAGAAAATCCTTGAGAGAATGTGATTTAATTCCGAAACACTTGAATATCCATAGAATACCATCACTCATCTGTCAGTTTGTCTCATTGTACGGGCTTGCATGTTGTGAAAGCTCTACTACTGGTATCTTGAATTCGGGCAGGGTTAAGTATGGTGAACAAGTTTCAGATGAGCTTCCAGACTAAGACAGACTAGGAAAAAGAAGAGGTGGATTACATCCAAATTATTAGCCACTGACAACCTTATGAGTTGCAGTGAAACACTGTCAGATAGCACCATGGCTTTGAATATTGAAACATGATGAATAACACCAGAATATTGTCAGATGTAGTGTTGGAAGATGATCCCCTCAGGTTGAAAGGCACTCAACATAGGACTGGAGATCTTCCTCCTCAAAGGAGAGTTGACTGTGATGACACTAATGGAGTAAAGCCCTTGGGAACTTCATTTACTGGTGGGCACAACTCAAAATGAGGAGAAACAGCTGTAAATATCCAGTAATACTTGGCAAGTAGAATGTAATAAGTATGAAGCTAGGAAAATTGGAAGCTGTCAAAAGTGAAATGGAAAGCATAAACATTGATATCTTAGGCATTATTGAGCTGGCATTGGCTGATATTGATCATTTTGAATCTGACAATCATATGGTTTACTATGCCAGGAATGGCAAATTGAAGAGGAATAGTATCACATTCATCATGATAAAAACATATCAAGATCTTTCTTGAAGTATAATGCTATATAGGATAATATCCCTATGTATACAAAGAAGATCAGTTAATACCACTATTATTCAAATTTAAAGACCAATGAATTTTCATGATTTAAAAAATTTGTTATCTTGTCCTAATCAGAATCCCTTAAGTAAAACTTTCCTTAAATACCGTTCAGTCTAAATTTGGGAGCATTGATAGCCTAGTGGGTTACAACTAGGTTCCTAACCTCAAGATCAGCAGTTCAAATCTATTAGCAGATCCACTGGGAAGAGATGAGGCTTTCTGTTCCCATAAAGATTTACAGTCTCAGAAACCCTATACATGGTTGCTATAATTGTAACCAACTAAATGACACTCAACCACCATCAACCAACAATCTAAATCTAGGTCTATAATCAACCCTTTTCTCTCTTTCTTTCTTCCTATATCCATCCCTGCCACCCTCAGTTCCTTATTCCTGCCCACCCCCCTTTTTTTCTTTCCCAATGCTATTTATTTGTGGGAGAAAACTACTGATTTTCTTTTAAAGGTTTCCAAGGTATGGAGTTTACTAGTTTCAAATTGTTCCTCTTTCCCCTTTATTTCCTGTAAATTATAGTGAGATTGAGGTTTGATCTTTTTTGTGACAAGAATTCGTCAGAGGTGAACGTGGTGTGTAGTTTCATAAGAAGGAAGAGAAGCCTCTTTGTGATGTTAGCAGCCATTACCTAACTCCATGATTTCATGGAGTTATGTGCCGTGGAGTCGGTTCCGACTCACAGTGATCCTGTACAGGGTTTCCGAGGCTATAAATCTTTATGGGAGAAGAAAGCCTCATCTTTCTCCCGCAGAACAGCTGGTTGTTTCGAACTGCTGACCTTGTGCTTCGCAGCCCGCTTCGTAACCAATATGCTACCAGAGTGTTGCAAAATGGTGCTATTCCCTAAAGTATCTCCTCACTTGTTTGCTGAGTACTTAATATTTCATCTACTATTTTATAAAGCTCATACAGTTCATACATAAAAATCAAGATAAATAATTACTTCTTTCCACTAATTTACTTGTCCATTCACTGTAACTATTGTATTCCATCCCATGTATATACCAATTGTTAATTCATTCACATATAGATCAAAATTTATTTTATTTAATTTCTTTGTAGATTTAAGTAATTATGCAATTAAAATACTCATATGTGTTTTGACAATCTTGCCTTTTATACTGTCAAATTTGTTTCATGTATAAGATGTAAATAATTCCTCTTTCCTCAACATTCTCATATATATACATATATACAACTTAGAGACCCACAAGTGCAGCCCAAAGAATCTCACTACAACCCAGTCGCCCCTGCTGCGCTTCCGCCTCTTGATTGACATCCGAGGATGGAAATCCTGTCTTTGAGGCAGACTTAAGGGCCCTAGCACAAGGAGATTCCTATTTAACAGCAACCATGCAACTGCCACTCATCTGTCTGTCTTGTTGTGGTGGTTTGAATTGCTGTGATTCTGAGGGCTATGCCACCAGTATTTTAAATAACCAGCAGGGTCACCCATGGTAGACAGGTTTCAGATGAGCTTCCAAACAAAGACTAGGAAGAAAGAGTGACAAACTACTTCTGAATCACTAGTCACTGAAAACTCTATGAATAGCAGAGAAACACTGTCAGATACAGGACC
>NW_006408600.1:9397915-9429954 GCF_000296735.1 Chrysochloris asiatica
CCTCATATGAATGCGAAAGCTGGACAGTGAATAAGGATGATCGTATAATAATTGATGCCTTTGAGTTGTGGTGTTGGAGGAGAATACTGAAAGTGCCATGGACTGTCAAAAGAACCAATAGATCTGTTTTGGAAGAAGTGCAACCAGAGTGCTCCTTGAAGGCCAAGATGGCTAGGCTTCGTCTCTCATACTTTGTACACATTGCCTGGAGAGAACAGTTGCTGGAAAAGGATGTCATGCTGGGTAAGATGGAGGGTCAAAGAAAAAGAGGAAGACCCCCAATGAGATGGATCAGCCAGGTGGCATCATTGATGGCATCAAGTGTGGTGGTGGTAGTGAGGTTGGCCCACGATCGGACATTGTTTCGTTCTGCTGTGCATGGGGTCGCTATGAGTCGGTTCTGACTCGATAACACCTGACAACAACATATAAAAGATATTACGTATTATCATTGTCATTGTTAATATTAACGGGATGAAATGATTTATCATTACTGTTATTGTTAAATGCTGTCAAGTCAGTTCTGACTCATAGTGACTCATATAAGGATTCGAAGAAATGTCTGCTGAGTTTGAACCACTGACTTTGCAATTCAAACCAACCTTGTTGCCAAGTGCTATTCTACAGTGCCACACCAAGATTCCGGTTATCATTATTGCTTTATTGTTGTCAAGTGTCATCAAGTTGATTCTAACCCATAGCGTTTAGGTTTGTATAGGGTTTCCTAGGAGCCGCTGCTGAGCTTGAATGACTGACCTTGCAGTTCAAATGACTTTGCAGTAGGATGCCTTAGCCCACAGCGCCACACCAGGACTCCATCATTATTACTAGCTAACATTTATTAATAGATTGCTCTGTGCACATAGTTTTCCGATATAACTAGATTTAATATGTTGTTTTGTCTTCAAATTTGTTATGACTCATAGCAACTCTGTATAGTATTTATAAGAGCTGCTGGTAAGTTTGAATTGCTGATCTGGTGGTTATCAACTAGTACTTACCCTACAGAGCCACACTAGGGTTCCTCTTTAATATGCACAGTAATTTTATGAGCTCAATAGTATTGTTTCAAGTTTATAAATGGGAAAACGAACACACATATTTAATAACAACTTGTACATAGCTGCTTAGTTCATGATTTCAACAATGGAAGACTTCATCTTTAAACAACACTGGTTGCAAATATTGGTTGAATTTATATATCTTGATTATTATGGATATTAAGCCTCTAATATAGGAGAGAATATTAAAAGCACCATGGGCTGCCAAAATAACAAACAAATCAGTGTTGGAAGAAGTACAACTAGATTGCTCTGTGCACATATATGTGCACATCCTTGGAAGCCAGGATGGCCAGGTTATGTCTCTCATGCTTTGGACATATTAGCAGGAGAGACCAGATTCTAGAGAAGGACACTATGGTTCATGAAGTGGAGTGTCATTGAAAAAGAGGGAGACCCTCCAAAAAGATGGATTGGCAAAGTGGCAGTAGCAATGCACTCAAGTGTAGCAATGATTGTGAGGTTGGTGCAGGACTGGACTGTGTTCTGTTGTCATAGGGCCATTATGAGTCGGTACCAACTCGAGCACACCTAACAAGAACAAGAACAACAAAAAGTTATTATTTTTTTTTATCCAAAGGCTAAATTTTTGCAGAAGCAGAAAGCCTCATCTTTTTAGTGCAGAGCAGCTGGTGAGCTTGAACTATTGACCTTGTGCTTAACAGTCCAGTGCTTATTCTATAGTCCACCAGGACTCCTTAAGCTTAACCAGACATGTATATATATTTTTTCTTACTTATATTACATGAAATATTAGTATGCTCAACAATGTCCTAGTTTTCATTCAATTTTCCATTGAATTCAATAATGGTTTGAATAGAAAAATTAATTTGAATGTCATTGCAAATTAAGTACTTTGCAAGATTTGTAACTAATAATACCTCTGGTGAAATTTGAACAGTTTAGTACCCCATTTGTATAAAGAAGATTATTCAAGACGAAAATACTCAATGCATGTAACCCTTGAGATATGTTTAAACAAAATAAATGACTTTAAGAAGTAAAAAAAAAGTTATTATTTTTGTTTTACTTTTTTCCTTTGGGGATATTGTTTGTTCATATTCTTTACTTGTTTTTTTTCCTTCTCATATTGTCTTTCTTATTTGTACAATGTCACTCCAACATCAGTTTAAGCCCTAAATATTTTATTTATTTATTTATTTTCTAATGTTTTATTGTGAATTATATGATCGTTTATATGAGAGAACTTTAGTTTTACATTCATTCTATCATATATCATTTCATTGCCATGGTTCCAGTCCCCTTCATGCATCATCAACCAACCAAAGGGTATATCCTGGAAACCCACCCCCTACACTTCCCCCTACCCCACCCCTCCCCAGTTTTCGGCCCACAGTCCCTTTCTCTCTCTGGATCTATGGTCCCCAGCTGCTTCATCACTCCATGTCATTGTCTCTGTCTCTATCTCAGGCATCTCTGTTTCTTTGGGTAATATTTTATTTTTAAGAATGAATATTAAGTCAAAGGAAGATTTAGGAGAATCATATAGATGATTTGAGATTTAATTTGTGAGGCTAGTATGCTTTTGAATTTTGAAAGATTATTTAAACAATGTCCTGAAACTGACTGGTAAATACCAAGTGTTATTGCATCTTTTGACAATAGTCTTGAAATTGGCATTATCTTTAACATAATAATGCAAAATGTATTGTGAATGTAACCTCCTGTTGTAGCCATAAAGCCTGCATTTTCCCTAAATGTCAATGATAGAAATAGTGAATTCTAGTAAAACATTAATTCTCTGAAATATACAATCTGGCTGATAAGTCATATTTACCACAAATTAATGTATTAGGGAATGATGAAAAGTAGCATATAATCAAAGTATTGTGGTTGTTGTTGTTGTTAGGCGGCATCGAGTCAGTACCGACTCATTGCAACCCTATGCTCAACAGAACAAACACTGCCCAGTCCTGGGCCAATTTCAAGACAGTTGCTATGTTTGAGCCCCTTGCAGCTGCCACTCACCGGGGGGTCTTCCTTTTTTTGTCTGACCCTCCATTTAACCAAACATGGTATCCTTCTCCAGCAACTGGTCCCTCCTGACAATAGGTCCAAAGTATGAGAGATGAATTCTGGTCATCCTGGTTTCCAAGGACCAATCTGGCTGTACTTTTTCCAACACAGATTTGTTTGTTCTTTTGGCAGTCCATGATACTTTCAATATTCTCCTCCAACACCATATTCAAATGCATCAATTCTTCTACAGTCTTCCTTATTCACTATCCAACTTTCGCATGCATATGAGGTTATTGAACATACCATGACTTGGGTCAGGTGTATCTTAGCCCTCAAACTGACATCTTTGCTCTTCAATACTTTAAAGAGGTCTTGTGCAGCAAATTTGCCTAATGTAATATATTATTGGGTTTCTTGACTGCTGCCTCCATGAGTGTGGATGATTGATCCTACTAAAATAGTCTTTGGTAACTTCAATCATTTCTCCTTCTATATGTTGTGTTATTGTTAAGTGCCATCGACTCATACTGACACTGTGCACAACAGAACAAAACACTGCCCAGTCCTGGGTTAATCTTACAATTATTACCACCCTTCAGCCCTTTGATACTGCTGGTTTGCCAAAGTATCTCACTGGGGTTCTTCCTCTTTTTCTCTGACCCTCTTTACCAAACATGATATCTCTCTCCAGTGACTGGTCCCTCCTGAAAATATATCTGAAGTATGAGAGACGAAGTCTGGCCATCTTGGCCTCCAAGGATCATTCTGGCTGCACTTCTTCCAGCACAGCTCTGTTTGTTCTTTGAAAGTCCATGGTACTTTAAATATTCTCCACTAACACCATAACTCAAATGCATCAATTCGTTATTCACTGTCCAACTGTCACATGCATATGAAGTTACTGAAAATACCATGGGTTGGGTTAGGAGCACCTTAGTCCTCAAGCTCACATTTTTTCTCAACACTTTAAAAAAGGTCTTGTGCAGTAGATTTGCCTAATGCAATATATCATTTGATTTCTTGGTTGCTGCTTCCATGAGTGTTGATGGTTGATTCAAGAAAAATGAAGTCTTTGACAACTTTGATCTTTTCTCCATTGATATGAATATTGTTTATTGGTCCAGTGGTGAGGAATGTTGTTTCCTTTACATTGAGATTAAACTCATAATGAAGGCTGTAGTCTGTGAGATTACTCAGTAAATATTTTAAGTCCTTTTTACTTTCAGCTAGCAAGATTGTATCATATGAATATTTCAGATGGTTAATGAGTCTTCCTCCAATACTGACACCACGTTTTTCTTCATACAATTCAAAATCTCAGATTATTTGCTCAGCATCCAGATCAAACAAGTATAATGAAAGAATAGAATCCTGGCACACACTTTTCCTAATTTTAAACCATTCAGTGTTCCCTTGTTCTGTTTGAAAAACTATCTCTTGGTCTATGTACAGGTTCTTTATGAGCACAATTAAGTGTTCCAGAATACTCATACTTCACAAATGTTGTCCATAGTTTGTTATCATCCGTACATCTGAAAGCCTTTGCATTCTCAATAAAACACAGGTAAACATCTTTCTGGTATGCTCTGCTTTCAGCCAAGACCCGTCTAAATCAGTAATGATATCCCTTGCTCCACGCCCTCCTTCTGAAACCAGCTGGAACCTCTGGAAGTTCTCTGTCGATGTACGTTTGCAGCTGTTTTTGTATTACCTTTAGTAAAACTTTAATCACATGGGATAGCAATGATACTATCCAATAATTTCCACATTGCTTAGTGTCACCACTCTTTGGAATAGGCACACATTTGGATCTCTTCCAGTCACTTGGTAAGGTTTTCCAAATTTCTTGGCATTGATGTGTGAGTACCTCCACTGTCACATAAATTTGTTGAAAGATTTCAATTTGTATTCCATCAATTCCCAGTGCCTTGTTCTTAGCCAATGTCTTCAGTGCACCTTGGACTTCAACCTTCATGATCATTATCTCTTAATCATATGCTACCTCTTGAAGTGGTTGACTATCGACCATTTCTTTTTGATACAGTGACTCTCTGTATTCCTTCCATTTTCGTTTTTTGCTTTCTGCATCATTCAATGCTTTGCCCAGAGAATCCTTCAATAGTTCAAGTCGAGGTTTGAATTTTTAATTTAGTTCTCTAAGGTTGAGAAATGCTGAGTGAGTTTTTCCCTTTTGGTTTTCTAACTCCAGGTCTTCAGACATTTTGTTTTAAAACTTGACTTGGCCTTCTTGAGCTGATGTATGAAATTTTTTAGCCAGCTCTTGTAGTTGCTCACTTCTTTCATTTGTTTTAGGATCTCTATGCTGAAAAGCAAGTTTCAGAGTCTCTTCTGACATCCATTTTGGTCTTTTCCTTCTTTTTTCTCTTCTTAATGACCTTTTGCTTTCTTTCTGCATGATGTTCTTCACATCATCCCACAACTTTACTGATCATTGGTCTTTAGTGTCCACTGCATCTAACCAAATGATCTCTAAATTCAGGTGGGATATACTCAAGGTCATATTTTGGTTCTCTTGGACTTGTTTTCATTTTCTTCAGCTTCAGCCTGAATTTGCAAATGAGCAATTTGATTGTTTCACATTCTGTCCCAGTCTTGTTTTAGCTGATGATATTGAGCTTTTACACCGTGTCTTTCCACAGATGTAGTCAATTTGATTTTTGTGTATTCCATCTGGTGAAGGCTACATGTATAGTCATCTTTTATGTGTGTTTTTTTTTTAATGTATTTGCAATGAAGTAGTCATTGGTCTCTACCACTCGTCTATCAGTTTGTCATACTGTGGTGGCTTGTGAGTTGCTGTGATTCTGGAAACTATGCCACTGGTAATTTAAATACCAGCAGGGTCACCCATGGTGGGCAGGTTTCAGATGAGCTTCCAGATGAAGACAGACTAGGAAGAAAGAGTGGCAAACTACTTCCGAATATTTAGTCACGGAACACCTTATTAATAGCAGAGAAACACTGCCATATATAGTGCCAGAAAATGAGCCCCTAAGTTTGGAAGGCACTCAAAATGCAACTGGGGAAGAGCTGCCTCCTCAAAGTAGAGATGATAGTGATGATGCGAATGGAGTAAAGCTTGTGGGAGAAAATCCTATGGGACCTTCATTTGCTGAGGGGGTACAACTCAAAATGAAGAGAAACAGCTGTAAACATCCATTGAAAATTGGAACATGGAATGTACAAAGTATGAATCTGAGAAACTTGGAAATTGTCAAAAATGAAATGGAATGCATAAACATCGATATGCTAGGCATTAGTGAGCTGAAATGGAATTGGCCATTTTGAAGCTGATGACCACATGGTTTACTACACCAGGAATGACAAATTGAAGAGGAATGGTGTTGCATTCATTGTCAAAAAGAACACATCCAGATCAGTCATAAGGTACAACGCTGTATGATAAGATAATATCCATGCGCCTACAGGGGAGACCAATTAATACCACTATTATTCAAATTTATGCACCAACCACTAAAGCCAGTGAGGATGAAACAGAAGAATTCTACCAACTTCTTCAATCTGAAATCGAGCAAACAAGCAATCAAGATGTATTGATCATTACTGGTGATTGGAATGCAAAGCTTGGGAGCAAAGAAGAAGGCTCAATTGTTAGAAAATATGGCCTTGGTGATAGAAATGATGCTGGAGAATGCATGATAGAATTCTGCAAAACCAATGATTATTTCATTAAAAATACCTTCTTTAGATAGCATGGCAGATGACTGTACACAGAATTTCACCAAATAGAATACATAGAAATCAAATTGACTACATCTTCGGAAAGAGATGATTGCAAAGCTCCATATCATCAGTAAAAAAAAAAAACAAAAAAGCCAGGGGCAGACTGTGAAACAGATCATCAATTGTTGTTGTTGTTGTTAGCGACTCATAGCGACCTTATGCACAGCAGAACGAAACACTGGCCATCAATTATTCATATGCAAAATCAAACTGAAGCTGAAGGAAATTATAACAAGTCCATGAGAGCCAAAATATTACCTCGAATATATCCCACCTGAATTTAGAGATCATCTGAAGAACAGATTTGATACATCAAACACTAAAGACTGAAGACCAGCAGAGTTGTGGGATGACATCAAGAACATCATACATGAAGAAAGCAAAACGTCATTGAGAAGACAAAAAAGAAGGAAAAGGTAAAAATGGATGTCAGAAGAGACACTGAAACTAGCTCTCCAGTGTAGAGATGCTAAAGCAAATGGAAGAAATGAGGTGGTCCAAGAGCTGAACAGAAAATTTCAAAGATCAGCTTGAGAAGATAAAGCCAAATATTACAACAAAATGTCCAAAGATCTGTAATCAGGAAATCAAAAAAGAAGAACACGATCAGCATTTCTCAAGCTGGGGTAACTGAAGAAAAAATTCAAGCCTTGACTTTCATTATTGAAAGATTCTCTGGGAAAATTATTGTATGATGCAGAAAGCATCAAAAGAAGATGGAAGGCATACACAGAGTCACTATATCCAAAAGGAAATGGTTTATGGTCAACCGTTTCAAGAGGTAGCATATGATCAAGAGCCAATGATAAGAAAGGAGGAAGTCCAAGGTGCATTGATGGAACTGGCAAAGAAGAAGGCACCAGGAATTGATGGAATAAAAATTGAAATCTTTCAAGAAAATGAGGTGACTCAGGAGACACTCATTCATCTGCCAAGAGATTTGGAAGACAACTATCTGGCCGACTGATTGGAAGAGATCCATATTTGTGCCCATTGCAAAGAGAGGTGACCCAATGGAATGCGGAAACCATCAGACAATCTCTTTAATATCCCATGCGAGTAACATTTTGCTAAAGGTAATACAGAAATGGCTACAATCATACATTGACAGAGAACTTCTAGAAGTTCAAGCCAGATTCAAAAGAAGCCATGGAATGAGGAATATCATTGCTGATGTCTGATGGATCTTGGCTGAAAGCAGAGAATATGGGAAAGATGTTTACCTATGCTTTATTGACTACGCAAAGGCTCTCGATTGTGTGGATCATGACAAGCTATGGACAACATTGCGAAGTATGATTATTCTGGAACACTTAATTGTGCTTGTGAGGAATCTGTACCTGGACCAAGAAGCAGTTGTTCAAGCAGAACATGGGAAAACTGAATGGTTTGAAACAAAAAAAGGTGTGTGACAAGGTTGTATTCTTTCACCATACTTATTCAACCTGTATGCTAAGCAAATAATCCAAGAAGCTGGGTTTTGTGAAGAAAAACGTGACATCAGGATTGGAGGAAGACTCATTAACAACCTGTGATATGAAGAGGATACAACCTTGCTTGCTGAAAGTGAAGAGGACTTAAAACATTTACTGATGAATATCGAAGAGGACAGCCTTCGGTATGGATTACATCTCAATGTAAACAAAACAAAAATCCTCACCACTGGACCAATAAACACCATTCTTATCAATGGAGAAAAGATTGAAGTTGTCAAGGACTTCATTCTTTTGGGATCAACTATCAACACTCACGGAAGCAGCAGTCAAGAAATCAGACGACTTGTTGCATTAGGTAAATCTGCTGCACAATACCTTTTTAAAGTGTTGAAGAACAAAGACGTCAGTTTAAGAACTAAGGTGCGCCTGACCCAAGCCATGCTATTTTCAGTAACCTCATATGCATGCATAAGCTGGAAAGTGGATAAGGAAGACCATAGAAGAATTGATGCTTTTGAGTTATGGTGTTGGAGGAGAATATTGAAAGTGCCATTGTCTGCTAAAAGAACCAATAGATCCGTTTTGGAAGTAGTGTAGCCAGAGTGCTCCTTGGAGGGCAGGATGACCTAACTTCCTCTCTCATACTTCAGACATATTGTCAGGACGGAACAGTCGCTAGAGAAGGATATCATGTTTGGTAAGGTGGAAGGTCAGAGAAAAAGAGTAAGTCCCCCAACGAGATGTATTGGCCAAGTGGCAGCATTGATGGACTCAAGTGTGACAACAGTAGTCAGGTTGGCCCAGGATGAGGCAATGTTTTGTTCTGCTGTGCATAGGGTCGCTATGGGTTGGTACTGACTCGATGGCACCTAACAAGAACAACAACCGTCCTTGGTCTTGCCAAATTCTTTCCTGTACTCCACTGAGTAGTATCCAATCTGTCTAAGTGGGGCTGATGAAATGAAATGCGGATGGGTCTCTTGTGATACCATAGTTAATCGTTGTTATCAGGACTGCTTGTGAGGGTTGGAAATGTAAAGGTAGACATTTTGTAGCAAGGAGGGGAGTGATTAACTTTTCAACCTAGGAGCAGAGATCCCTGGGTCCATAAAGGGAGAAGAGCGGAGAGCAGGAACCTACCCAGAGAAACAGTGATGCCTGAGATGGAGGCAGAGAGGATGATGTGGAGGGATGGAGCAGTTGGGGACTTTAGACACAGAGAGGGAGAAGGGCTGTGTGCTGAGGATTGGGGGACAGAGTTGTAGGGTATACCCTTTAGTTGGTTGATGATTCATGGAGTGGATTGTAACCATGTCAGTAAAACGATATATGATAGGATGAATGTAAAATCAATGTTCTCCCATGTAAACTATCACATAATTCACAATAAAACATTAAAAAAAAAAAAGTCTATGCTGTATTCTCCAGCATTGTTTCTATCACTAAGGCCATATTCCCCACCACTTTGTTCCCAACCTTTACACTCCATTCTGCAATAATTATCAATACATCCTGACTGCACTTTTGAATGATTTTAGAATGAAGCAGTTGGTAGAATTCTCCAATTTCATTATAACTGTCTGTAGGTTTTTGTATGTAAATTTGTGGATCATATCATGAGTATGTGCTTAAAAAAAAGAATGGTATTTGAGTTTCAAAAATATTTTTCAGATATTTTTGTCTCTTGTTAAGAAAGTAAACATAATAGAGATCTAACAATACATCACTTAATTATTAATTTAAACATAACAATTTCAAAAATAATTTTAAAACATTCATTTTGTATCAAACACTGGATATTTTTAAAAAGGAAAATGAAGCAATATTGTTGTCTCAAATCTATTCATAAACACAATCATAAATAAAATGTTATGTTTTCTCTTAAATAAGTCACTGACAAGTAAAGCAAAATCACTGGAAATGAACTGAGTTTTATAAATATTTTTTAATGATTAGAACACATATGTATTTTAGTTTTTTACATCCTTCTCTGATTGTATTTATATTTTCAAAATATCTTTTATGACCCCCTGCAGTACCTCAATTTAAAAAAAAAAAAAATGTTTATCTGAAGAGTATTGGTTAAATAAATTTTAAGACTTACATATGGGCTCACAGGTAGCAATGATCACAAGTTTGGCGCAGAACCAGGCAGTGTTTGTTCTGTTGTGCATAGAATCGCTGTGAGTCAGTACCGAGTCTTTGGCACCTATTAACATCAACAACACTGTATTAAAATTCTATGAAAGTGTTTTTAAAAATAAAATGTTCTGCATGTGTTAATATGTCTTCTAATTTGCCATAATTGTGGAAATTACAATCAACATTATGTGTACGTGTTCTACTTTGTGTATGTGTATGTTAAGGATGTGTTTGTGCTTACATATGCATGTGTGGGTAAATATCTGAATAGAAATGTTTCAGAAATAAAATAAACTATTACCAGTAATAATCTCTGGGCCATGAGATTAGAGCTAACTTTGTAACAAATAGAAACATTTGAACAAATATAAACTCTTGAACTATGGTGTGGTGCTATAAGATAGGCACTGGACCACAAGTTCATTTGAAACTACAATGTTGACAGTTCAAATTCACCAGGTGATCCTTGGAAACTCTATAAAGAGAGTCTATGTGATTCTCTATGAACTCGATGGCAGTTACAACAAATACGGTATCAGCTATTCTACAATAAAAGGTATATAAAATTATTTAGTCTTTATAAATTCAAGACATTGTAAACTTTTTTTAATAGCAAATAATCTATTAGCATAGAGACATATATGTTTGGAGCTAATAAGCTTTCAATTTGTACACCTGTTGTTATTGTTGTTGTGTGCCTTGAGTCTCATAACAACCTTGTTTCTGGGAGCACCTGGTAGCTTGAACTTCTGACTTTGTAGTTACCTGTCCTGGGCTTATCTTACTCTTGATGAATTCAGCAGTTATAATAGAAATACTACAAGTGAGTAGTTTCATGAACAGAAATCTATGTACTCACAGTTTAGGATGCAGGAATTTGGAAAACTGGGTGTCAGTTCTAGGCAAAGCCCCTCTCCACTTGGCAGAGTCTTTTCTTCTCTGAGGGTCTTGAAGATCTCAATGTGACATTAATCCTTCTATCATTGTTTGCTTCTGTGCCTAATCTGTTCCTTTCATATCTCTAAAGGTATTCGTTCAAAACACACCTAATACTAGCAGCTTCATTAACATAGCAAAGAAAACTTTATTCCAAAATGGAATTACAGCCTTAAGTCTAGGAGTTAAGATGTAAAGTACACTTTTGGGGACAGAAGATTCAATCCATAGAAGGCAATATATATATATTTCTCCTTGACCAGTAAAGAAATAGAATAAAATCTTAAGCTCTTTCAATATTCTTGCACTTTGGCACTTTTTAATTTAGTCCCTAGCCATTTCACTATCTGACATTCATATTATTGTTAGGTACTCTCAAGTCAGTTCTTACACATAGCGACCTTGAACAGAGTATCCAAGAAGCAGCTGGTGAGCCTGAACTACCGACCTTGTAGTCCAGCATATTAACATGCAGTGCCACACCAGAACATTGAAATCGCTATTAATACTCTGAAAGAAAGTTGCACAAATTTTGTTTGTTGTTGTTATGTGCCCTGGAGTCGTTTCTGACTCATAGCAATGCTGTAAATATTTACTGGAACAGAAAGCCTCATCTTTCTCCCGTGGAACAGCTGGTAGTTTCGAACTGCTGACCATGGGGTTACCCGATTTGTAACCACTACACTACCAGAGCTCCTAAACTAATTTTGTTTAGTACTTGGTAATACTCCTAGGAAAATACACAAATAATTGTTTTTCTTATAAAAGGAGAATCACAGTCATTATTTCAAAATGTGTGACAAAATATAGCAATTTTAATTACTAGAAAAATAAGGATATAATGCTAATTTAAAAAATAATCATATAAAATTTATGAAAGGTTTCCAAGAACCCCTAGATGGCACTAGATGCTTCAATATTTAAGAAAAATAATCTGTGAACGCACTTTAGAAAATTAAAACATAATGCTATAGGATGAGCACTGGACGGCTAAACTCAAGATTGGCAGTTCAAATCCACCAGTCGCACCTTAAAAAATGCTATACTGGGTTATTACAAGTCAGAATGAATTCGATGACACTGACTAACAATTTTTCCTGATACTTCAACAGTATTGAAAGTACCCATCCCTGTGTTTGTTTCTCCCAAATATGTTTCAAGACATTTTTTGGTATGATTTATTAGTGTTGTTTTTAGCCTAATTTAATAGAGAAGATGAGAAATGAGAGAAACTGAAGTGATTTTTACCCCAAAGTGTTATTTTATGGATTGTGGTGGTGCTTATGTGCCGGGGAGTCCGTTCCGACTCATAGCGACCCTGTACAGGGTTTCCGAGGCTGTAAATCTTTACGGGAGCAGAAAGCCTCATCTTTCTCCCGCGGAACTGCTGGTAGTTTCGAACTGTTGACCTTGCAGGTCGCAGCCCAATTCGTAAGCAGTACACTACCAGAGCAATGATTATTACTGTTCATTCATTATTCTTTTCCAATCAAACAGTCAATTATAAGAGTATTCTTAAATGATAGACTTCATGTCAAAAACACACTACAGGCAGTTCTCCACTATCAAATGCAGAACTTAAAATGGACAACCCTACCTGTCCCTTGTTGTTCTTTTATGCTTTGTTAGATGTTGTCACACCTTCTTGTTGTTGTTGTTAAGTGCCATGGAGTTGGTTCAGAATCATAGCAACCCTGCATAGGGTATCTGAGGCTGTAAATCTTTATGGTAGCAGAAAGCTTCATCTTTTTCCTGCCTTAGCGTCATGTAATCTTGCCCTTAACTTTGTAAAGATGTTACCAACACCTACTAGCAAGGAATTCTTCATCATAATAGCCTCACTTGGTTCACATGCAACTTTTAAATCATTGAAAAGACATCTAGCCTTTTTCTTGCACTACAGGAAGCCTAAATAGGAACAGAATATACCTCGTTCCTAATTACTGAAAAATTCTACTTGAAGACTTAAAGAGAGGAAAAAATCCGATGATTAACCCAGGGACTGCCTGAATCACAAAAGTATTGATGCAAAAATCCCAATTATCTACAAAAGCTAATCATGACTGAAAAATGATAAATCTACACAAATAATGCTTTACTTTATGCTCTGGACTGCAAAATCGATTTGACCCACAAGGTCTGCAGTTCAAGCTTAGCAGCCACTCTCACAAACCCTATACAGAATTGCTGAAAGTCAAAACCATCTTGATGCACTTAACAACAATAACATCATCAACAACAACCTATTATTATATAAGGAACGCTTGTAGCATAGTGTTTATGACTTGGGTTGCTGACCTACAAGGTCAGCAGTTTGAATTCACAAACCACTTTGCAAGAGAAAGATGAAGCTTTCTGTTCCTGTAAAGAGTTATCGCCTCAGAAATACTGTACTGGGTCGCTATGAGTAGGAACTGACTCAACAGCACACAACCACTACCACTACCATGCCACTATATAAAGAGTTTTATTATATTAAAATTATAATTTATTAATAAAATAATTGCTTCAAGTTTTAAAAGGTCTTAAGATGCAATACCATTTAATAGGTTTATGAGTATGTTTTCATTACAATGTTTTAACTTCCAACTGTCATTTAAAGAACAATTTTTCTCATCAATTTCTTATTGATAATTTTCTAAAACAGTTAATGCCTCTTTTTATATTCACTTGGTTTAAGTTTGGAATAATTAAAAAACTAACAGACAAATAGATAATTTTTTAAATTTACATTATTATCTATTTCAAAATATCATATACCACTTGCATCTAGTAAAATAATTTATTTCAGAAAGTTTAGGCAATAACAGTTTACAATGTATTAAATATTTAACAAATGTGTTTATTTAATAAATACTTAAAGAGCATCTATCATGTACCATTATAAACTAGAATTAACTGTACATCTAATTAGAGGAGAGATAAATATATAAATAATGAATAGCAAAGGATAATCTCAGGTAGAGATAAATACAATGGGGAAAATAAAATCTGATAATGGTTTATTATATAGGAGAGACAGAAGGAGAGAGATTTTTGCTGGATCTACATGAATCTTTCAGTTTTACTTCTCTGGTAATAAAATCTTCAGTAGCAAAATTTTTAAGGTTTTTTATTTTAATTGATTAGATTGGTAAATGTTCATATATTTTAATTCATCATTATGTTGAATGCATAATTGTTTGTTTTTTCATTTACTTCTCATGTGCAATGTATTGTTGCTGATATTGTTGTTGTTATTGTTAAGTGCCATTGAGTTGGTTTGACTCATAGTGACCTTGTACAAGGTTTAAAGGAGTGGCTTGTGGTTTTGAATGGCTGACCTTGTGGTTAGCAGATTGTCCAATACTAAATAAAGAAATCTAAACATCAAGCATAAGCATGATGGCAGAATGACAGTGGTGATATATTTATCATACGGCCATATGGTTCTCTTTACCAACAATATCTGGCTTACAATATTCCTCTGTACTATAAGTTTATATCTTTTGGAATTCTTGAATTGCCATATGAAGAGTATTACAGAACATTTAAAAGATTGTTTTATATGGACTCTAGCAGCTCTGACATCATTTTATTGTAGTATACAAGTATGGAATACCATGAATTTTAAAGCAACATTAGCTTCAATTCAATGAAATTTTGGCAAAAGTGTTATTAGTTTTATCTTATGTAAAAATATAAACAATCTTAGCATTTAACAAATATTGCCAGTGAAGTTATATGATTAATTGGCATGAATCATTATAATGTGATAAAATTAAATATTTTGCCCATTTTTCCACAGTTCAAAATATTATTAATCATTTAAAAAAATATTTATTAAACTACTATTAGTTGCCTTTCAGTGTTTAAGTGCTTGGGCTCCACCTATGGGAAAAAAATAAAAATATTTGTACAGGGAGGAATGCAGAAATGAACATAATAAAAAGTAGATGACATAGTTATTTAATAGTTACAAAATTGTAAGTTCTATGCAAAAAAAAAAAAAAAAAATTAAAAGCAGGCTACTGGTCTTAGTGGTGTGGAAGTAGGGGTGCTAGAGAACAATCAGGAGAGGGAAATTTGGAGTCATATACCGAGATAAGGAAAGACTTCATTGTAAGGTATCATTTCAATCAAGACTTGAACAAGGAAAAGAAGAGATGCTGGCTATAAATTCCATATGTATTTATGAAAATTGAGATGGTAAGGATTCTCTATCTCCAGTTGAGATTAGTGGATTCACAGTATAGGCCAAATTCTCCTAAGTGTGAAAATCAGTTTTTTTGTACCATTTGTGTCAAAGTCAAATCAATGTTTCCTGCTAAAGCTCCCTATGTTTTTTCTCCATTAATAACTTAGCAGATGTGATCTGTTTATGAGTTTCCTTAATCCAGCCTTCTATGACTAATTTACTTGCTTGGTATCATTTCATCCTAGCATTTTCCAAGAACTTGCCCTAAATATGCTCTTTTGCTTTGTTTTCACAGTTAAGGAGTTTATTTTGGATGTTAACATGTTATAATGAAGGATCAGATCATGATCAGGGCACAGTTTTTTTCAATTAGGATAGTCTCTCCTTACCCATGCCTGCAGGCAGGCCTCACTCTTTGGACCTTGGTCCTTTGTCCTGGCATTTGCCCAGCTTGACAATGTTGCAAAGCTCTTTTAAATGTCCAAAGGACACTCCACTCAGTTATAAGCCTCAGCCTGCAGGCCCAAAGCTCTAGTTCATTTGGTCAGCAAAACTAGCTCCCTTGTTAAGTGCCTGGAGAATCCCATTACACAAGTGAGCCCCTTGCCTAAAGGTTCTCAGCTTTACTTGCTGTGTGGCCTGCAAAGTCCACTGCTCTGGCTCTGGCTCTGGCTTTGACTTTTTTGTTTTTTAATGTTTTTATTGTGAATTTAGTGAAAGTTTACAGGACAGATCATCAGTTTTATATTCAACAAATCGTACACCTTGTTTTATTACAATGATTATGATCCCCTCCATGTATTTCTATTCATTTTGGCTCTCCCTTTTTTAAAAAAAAAAAACAAAACACTAAGTCATATATAAAAGAGCTCTTGATAACGTAGTGGTTATGAATCGGGCTGCTAACCTCAGGGTCATCAGTTCAAAACTACCAGCTGTTCCGCAGGAGAAAGATGAGGCATTCTGCTCCTGTAAAGATTTACAGCCTCAGAAACCCTGTACAGGTTCGATATGAGTCGGAATCAACTCCATGACACATAACAACAAGGCATATATGATGATTTACACCACTGAAGGGCACATTCTACATGTCTACGTCATGGCTGCCAGCTCTCAGTCCCTCTCTTGACATGAATCTAGAGTCATCAGTTGCTCCCTCTCTCCATGTCCCCATCTCTGCCACCATCTCTGGTATCTCTGCTTCTCTGTATAAGGTCCTACATTATGCTTGTGCTCTTCTCCCTTGATGATCTTAGGATCCTTTGTTTCTGGACTGTAAGTTTAACTACTCCCCCATATTTCTTATAAAATTTACACCTTTACATTTCTGACAGTTGCAATTAGTCATGCTAAAAATTACTCACTATTGAATCATAAGAATCTTATTCCCATTTCTTTTTACCAGACCCATAAATATGCTCTTTTGATTTAATTTATCTCACTAGATATATACTCCTGGTGTGGCATTGTGGGTTAATGCACCAGACTGCAAAGCCGTTTGAACTGCAATGTCGGCGGTTCAAGCTCACCAGCTGCTCCTTGGAAACCCTATACAGGGTCGCTATGGGTTGGAATCTACTCAATGACACTTGACAACAACAACCAGCTATATTAACTTATATGCAAGAATTAATTTAATTCAATTTTTACTGTTCTTTTCATTAAACTTTGACATGTGTAGCATACTACTTCATAATAATAATAATCTTGTGTTACTTGAAAAAATTTATATGTTCAAGTCCTAAAAATTATAACAAGAAATCCAATTAATTTGTCTATGTTCACAGAAGAAATACAAAATTCTAACTGTCCTCATATAGGCACATATGTCTTTGAAAAGTCAAAGTGGCAATGGGTTTTCACATTTGTCAAAAGCACACTAGGGCAAAGTCCTGATGGAGTATGGCTTTTAATTTTGAAAGGACCTAGATATATAAAAAATACTGATGTGGCCACCATGCTTTGCTCTAGCCAAAAGAATATATAGAGCTGATTCTGCACAATTTCCATCAACATACTGTTAATACTTTTAAAAAGTATTTTTAAGAAAGTCTGAGTCTGTGTCATCGTGGTAAACTGTTAGTCTTTTTGTATGAATTTGTTAAATGTAAAACAGTAAAAATTGCATGCTCATCATTTTCAAATTCTTAAATTTCCATTTGTGATCATGAACTATCTTGTTAGTTTAATTTTATTATTCAGAAGTGATTGTTTGTGTTTTAAGTTTTTATTGTGAGATTTACATGAGAGAACATCAGCTTTACACTCATCCTATCATATTTTGTTTCACTGCAATGAAATTTCACTTGCACGCATCATCAAATAACCAAAGGGTACAACCCACAGGCCCACCCCCCACCTGCCAGAACACAGCCCTTCTCCCTCCCTGAGTCCAGTGTCCCCAACAGCTCCATCTGTTCATGTCATCGTTTCTGTCTCCCTCCCTGGTGTCACTGCCTCTCTGGGTAGGGTTCTGCTCTCTGTTCTCCTCACATCATGGTCCCAGGAACCTCCACTCCTGGGCTGCAAAAATCAATCACTCTCCTCCTTTTGTCAAAAAACATCTACCTCTACATTTCCTATCCTCACAGTCAGTCTTGATGACAACTATTCACTGTTGTACCACAAAAGTCTTATCCCCATTTCCTTTCACCAGCCTGGTCCCAACAGAGTGGAAATCATTCAGTAGTGATTCTAACTTCCCCTGCCCCATCTGGAACTACGTTCCCTCTTGAAAGCTTGTAAGCCAATCACTTCTTGCCTTTATTTTTTGAGTAGCCAATGTCTTAGTTGCCCATCCCTGTCAACCCTGTGTACTGAGGAGGTGGAAGTGATCCTCTCTGTAAAGATTTGTTCCCTCTTTTGAGCTACTACATCCATAAGTATAAGTAAAGTTCATCAAATTGTAGCAGGTTACTCCTTTTTTGTTGTTGTTCCTCTCTTTCTTCTTCTAATAGAGTTCTGATTATCAAGCCATTGAAGCCAGGTCAAGTGGATACTATCTGCAAGTATGAGTGATCCTGTGCATCTCCCCTCACTTCATATCAGCTGAATGCTTCACTCTCCGCTCTAGTCCTCTGTGGCCATGTCACTGCCTCTGGGCCCAGGAGTGTCCGGGTCTTGCCATACTGCTGACCATCCAAGTCTACACCCAGGTTCACAGAGATCTATTGAATGTGGTCGGGTTTGGCTCACAACTTCATCGCTGTTCTTTCCCCCTCTTCCCCTAATTGGTGACCTACGTGGTCACCAGGCAGACCACATGCCTGCTCATGCTATTCCCCTTGTGTCTCAGTCTTGGAAGGGGGTTTGCTCTGAGGGGTCCCGACCACTTGCCTTGATAGCTCCCGGGTGAACAGCTTACTTGTTCTTGTAGTAATGAATCAGATGGCCATTATTGTTTCAGATTTTCCCTGCTAGTCTTTCTTTCATGAAGTATCTTCTGTTCTACACACTCCAGGCGGGTCTACTTGTCCTTTCCAGTGGAAATTTCTACCTCAGTCGGTTCTGGATGGGATTCTGGATTCCACCTATGATCTTGTGCAATGTTAAGGCTCCACAGGAAGTCTCTTTCACTGGGCAATTTCTAACCCCCTTTAAGGTATTCCAATCAGTTATAGGCTGAAGACAGACTTACAAGCTTTCCCTAGTGATGTTTCCGGCTATTCCTTTCTCCCAACCTCAAGTGTCTACTTTATAATGGTAGACAAGGGAAACCAAGATTCAAATGACAGCCAAGCATCTTAACATTATTCCCCTCTTACCCCTTCAAACAAAGCCTGAATCCCTGTATCCCAGAGCCCTGTTGTTCCAAGGTTTTGCATACATTATCATTTACCTCTGTCCCACTTAGCACATGTGAACCTTCTTAACTGTTCTCCCATCAGCCTTGTTCTTCCATTCCCTTCCCCCTCCTTATGTATTGCCCCCACCCAGCACCCAAGCTATCGTGCATCTATTCCCTACCCTATACTCTATCTTACTCTTCAACCCTTCTCTCCTCTTATCCCATACATCCTGGTGATTAGCAAATATATATATATATATTTTTTCCCCCTTGCAGTGTGGGTTCTTTTTCTTACTTTTCTACAATAATGGTCCAATGCAGTCTTTCTCTTTTTGTGACTGACTAATTTCACTCAGCATAATGTCCTCAAGGTTTATCCATGTTATGCAGTGGCTTGCAGCTTCCTTGTTTTTGTTCAAGGTAGCATAGTATTCCATTGTGTGTATGTACCACAGTTTGTTTATTCTTTCTTAAATTGATGGGCACTTAGGTTGTCTCTATCTTTTTGCTATTTTAAATAGTGCTGCTATGAACATTGGTGTGCATATATCTACTTGTGTTATGGCTCATATTTCTTGTGGGTAAATACCAAGTAGAGGAATTGCTGGATCATAAGGTATATCTATTTCCAACTTTCTGAAGAAGTGCCATATGCTTTCCAGAGTGGTTGGACCATTTTGCAATCCCACCAACAATGTAGGAGGGTCCCAGTCTCTCAGCATCCTCACCAGCATTTATTGTCCTCTACTTTTTTTTGTTTGTTTGTTTTTATCTTTGCTGTTATTGCTGGTGTGAGATGATATCTAATTGTTGTTTTGGTTTGCATGTCTCTAATGGCTAGTGATTATGAAGATTACTTCATATGTTTGTTGGCTGCCCGGATCTCTTCCTTGGTGAAGTGTCTGTTCATGTCCTGTGCCCATTTTTTAATTAGGTAATTTGTCTTTGTCTTGTAGAGGTGTTGTAGTTTACTATATATTTTAGAAATGAGTCCCTTGTCTGATTTGTCATTGCAAAAGATATTTTCCCATTCTGTGGGTTCCCTTTTAACTCTTTTGGTGAAGTCTTTTTATACACATAAGTTTTTAATGTTTAGCATGCCCCACTCATCTATTTTGACTACTTTTGTTTGTGTACTTTTCAAAATGTTTTGCAGTCTGTGTATTCCCTGTATTAGAGCCCTCACATTTGTCCCTATTTTTCCATTGATGACTTTCATAATTTTGGAATTCACATTTAGGTGTTTAATCCATACTGAGTTAGTTTTTGTATAAGGCGTGAGGTAAAGGTCTTGTTTCAATCTTTTGCATATCGCTTTCCAGTTCTGAAAGCACCATCTGTTAAAGAGACTATGTCCTCCCCGTGTAACATACCTTGGCACTTTGTTGAAAGTCAGTATGATGTATGTGGATGGGTTAATTTCTGGATTCTCGATTCTGTTCCATTGATCAATGTATCTTTCTTTGTACCAGTTCAAGGCTGTTTTGACCATTGTAGCTGTGTAGTATAGGGAGTACAGGGAGTGAGAGGCTTCCAACCTTGTTCTTCTTAAGCAGTGCTTTGCTAATCCTGGGTCTCCTTCCTTTCCATATAAAGGTTGTAATTGTCTTTTCCATCTCTTTGAAGAATGTCACTGGAATCTGGATTGGGTTTACATTATATGTGTAAATTGCTTTGGGTAGAATTGACAGTTTCACAATGTTGACTCTTCCTATCCAGGAATCTGGAATGTTCTTCCACTTTTGTAAGTCGCTTTTGGTTTCTTGTAGTATTGTTTTGTAATTCTCTTTGTATAGGTCCTTTGTTTTCCTGGTTACATTTATACCTATATAGTTCATCCTTTGGGTGGCTGTTGTAAATGGCATTTCTTTCCTAATGTCATTTTCAGCATTGTGTTTTTGGTATAGAGGAATCCAATTGATTTTAGTATGTTGATGTTATATCCTGCCACTTTGCTGAATCTTCCAATGAGGTCTAGTAGCTTTTTTACTGAGTCTTTGGGGTTTTCTATGTATAGGATGATATCGTCTACAAATAGAGAGTTTTATTTCCTCTTTGCCAATTTGGATGCCTTTAATTTCCTTATCCTGCCATATAGCCCTGGCTAAGACTTCCAAAACAATATTGAAAAGGAGTGGTGGCAAGGGGCATCCTTGTCTGGTTCCTGCTCACAAGGGAAAGCTTTCAGTTTCTTTCCATTGAGAGTGATGTAGGCTGATAGTTTTGTATATATGCTCTTGATTATGTTGAGGAATTTCCCTTTAGTTAGTACTTTGTTCAGTGTTTTTATCAGGAATGGATGTTGGATTTTGTCTAATGCCTTTTCTGCATCAATCAACGTGATCATGTGGTTCCTTTCCTTTTTCTTATTTATGTAGTGGATTACACTGATTATGTTTCTAATGTTGAACCATCCTTGCATCCCTTTTATGAAACCCACTTTGTCATGATGTATTATATTTTTGATGTGGTGCTGGGTTCTGTTGACTAGGATTTTGTTCTGAAATTTTACGTCTATATACATGAGGGAATTTTTTTTTTTTTTTTTTTTTTTTGGTCTGTAGTTTTCTTTCTTAGTGATGTCCTTCCCTGGTTTTGGTATGAGGGGTATGCTTGCTTCATAATAAGTATCAGGAAGTTTTCCATCCTCTTCTATATTCTGGAATAATTTGAGTAGAATTGATGACAGCTCTTCCTTGAATGTTTGGTAGAACTCACCAGTGAAGCCATCTGGGCCCGGACTTATTTTGGTTGCAAGTATTTTGATGTCCTGTTCAATTTCTTCTTTTGTTATGGGTCTGTTCAAATTTTCTACTTCACTCTGTATAAGTTTTGGTAGGTTGTGTTTTCTAAAAATGTATCCATCTCTTCGAATTTGTTGGAGTACAACTCTTCATAGTATTCTGTTATTATCCTTTAGAATTTGTTTTGTTCCATTGTGACATCACCCGTGTGTTTCTAATGTGAGTTATTTGTGTCTTCTCCCTCTTTTCATTTGTTAGGTTTGCCACTGGTTTGTAAATTTTATTAAACCTCACTATCGTTGCCACGCTTGAACCCATTGATGCTGCCACTTTGCCAATCAATTTCACTGGTGTCTTCCTCTTCTTCCCTGACCCTCCACCCTACCAAACATGATATCCTTCTCCAACAACTTGACCCTCCTGACAATATGTATGAAGTATGAGAGACAAAGTTTGGCCATCCTGTCCTCCAAGGAGTCCTGGTGTGGCACTGTGGATTAGTGTCCCAGACTGCAAAACCATTTAAACTGCAAGGTCGGTGGCTCAAGCTCACCAGCTGTTCCTCAGAAACCCTATACACAGGGTTGCTATGTATCGGAACTGACTCGACAGCACTTAACAACAACAATTTGTCTCATAGTGGTCCTATAAACGGTTTCTGAGACTATAAATCTTTATGGACACCAACAGACTCATCTTCTTCTATGGAGAGGCGGTGGGTTTGAACTACAAACATTTGGTTAGCCTAACACCTTGCCCGCAGAGCTACCAGGGCTTCTTACATTGTTGCTGTTATTGTTATTGTTAAGTGCCATGGAGTCTGTTTCAACTCATAGCGTCCCTTTATAGAGCTTCCAAGGAGCAGCTGGTGAGTTTGAAATGTTGACCTTATGATTCAAACTGATCTTGTGGTCCAGTGATTTATCTCATAGTGCCACATCAGGACTCTTATATGATAGTATATAATTCAAGTTACTATCATGAGGGTTAAATGAGAGAGTGGACTGAGACCAGGAGTCCTGGTGTGGTGCTGTAGCATAGCACTGTACTGCTAACTTCGATGTCAGCCATTCAAACCCATCAGACACTCCTTGGAAACCCTATACAGGTTCTCCGTAAGTCAGAACCAACTGTATGATACTTAACAGCAACAATAACTGAGACCAGAGTAATTAGTCAAAAGTAGTCTGTCATACTTTGGACATATTGTCAGGAGGGAACAGTCGCTGCAGAAGGATGTCATGCTGGGTAAGATGGAGGGTCAGAGAAAAAGAGGAAGACCCCCAATGACATGGATCAGCCAGGTGGCATCATTGATGTCGTCAAGTGTGGCAGCGGTAGTGAGGTTGGCCCAGGATCAGACATTGTTTCTTTCAGCTGTGCATGGAGTCATGATAAGTCGGTGCCGACTCGATGGCACCTGACAACAACAACAACAAGTAGCTACACTTATTATTATTTAACTTAGCTTAAGTAATAAATGTTGGCTCTGGTAGCATAGCGGTTATGAATCGGGCTGCGAACCTTAAGGTCAGCGGTTCGAAACTACTAGCTGCTCCGCAGGAGAAAGATGAGGCTTTCTACTCCCGTAAAGATTTACACCCTCAGAAACTCTGTACAGGGTCGCTATGGGTCAGAACCGACTCGATGGCACTTAACAGCAGCAACAACATTCTTCATATATGAGATCTCCAAATAGAAACCTACTTTTTAACACTGGGTATTCTCACTATTGACAATAGCTTCATTGAAGAGAAAATAAGGATACATATACAGCTTCATGTTTGAACTTTCTCTTGACCTCTTACATATTTCTCAATGGAATGAGAAATCATCAGACAATATCATTACTATCACATACATGTAAAATTTTGCTAAAGGTAATTCCAAAGCAGCTGCAACAGTACATTAACAGGGAACTGCCAGAAGTTCAAGCAGATTTAGAAGAGACATGGAATGAGAGATATTATTACTGATGTCAGATGGATCTTAACTGAAAGCGAATTATACCAAAAAGATGCTTACCTGTGCTTTATTAACTGTGTAAAGGCTTTCAATGGTTTGGGTCATGACAAGCTATGGACAGTATTGCCAAGAATGAGTATCCCATCACACTTATTTATGCTCATGAGGAAACTGTACACAGAATAAGAGGCAGACGTTCGAACCAAACAAGGGGACACTGAATGGTTTGAAATCAGAAAGGTATGTGTCAGAGTTGTATTATTTCAACATATTTATTCAGTCTGTATTCTGAATAAACAATCCAAAATGCTGAATTCTAAGAAGAGGAATGTGGAATCAGGATTGGAGGAAGACTCATTAACAATGTGTTGCAGATGATACAACCTTGCTTGATGATGCTGAAAAGGACTTAAATACTTATTAATGAGGATCAAAGACCACAGCCTTAAACATGGCTTGCACTTCATTGTAAAGGAAACAAAAATCCTCCCCACTGCACCAATAAATAGCATCATGATAAATGGAGAAAAGATTTAAGTTGTCAAAGACTTAATTTTGCTTGAATCTACTATCAACACGCATGGAAGCAGCACTCAAGAAATCAAATGGTGTATTACTTTAGGTCAGTCTGCTACACAAGGCCTCTTTAAAGTGTTCAAGAGCAAAGATGTCAGTTTGAGGATTAAGGTTCACCTGTCCCAAACCATGTGCTTTCTAATAATTTCATATGTATGTGAATATTGGACAATGAATAATGAAGACAGCAGAAGAACTGATGCATTTGAATTATGATTTTGCAGAAGAATATTAAAAGTACCATGGATTACCTGAGGAGCAAACAGATCAGTGTTGACAGAAGTACAGCCAGAATGCTCCTTAGAAGCCAAGATGGCCAGATTTTGTCTCTCATACTTTGGACATATTATCAGAAGGGACCAATACATGGAGAAGGACATCATGCTTGGTAAAGTGGAGGGGCAGCAAAAATGAGGAAGATCCCCAATGAAATGGATTGGCACAGTGGCAGCAGTAGTGGTCTCTAGGTCAACATGATTGTGAAGGTGGTGTAGGACCATCTTTGTTTCCTTCTGCTGTACATAAAGATTGCTATGAGTCAGAATTAAGTTGAGGGCACGTAGGAACAACAACATGCAAAGTTGAGAACCACAGTACTATCAAATTTTGTCAACTTTTTTTAACCCTAAATTTTATTTATTTTCAAGTATGTGACTTAAAACCTTCAAGACTCCTTTTATGGAGAATAAGGGAAAACCAATTATATAAAAAGATGTAAACTTATCCTTAGGTCAGAACACTTTTGAGTAGACAGCTTAGATAAAAATCTATTACCTTTCTATTGTACTAGTTGTTGGAAATTTATAAAACGTAAAGTATTTTTAAAAATTCAAATAGCATGAAATACAGTCTTCTTATTCTGTGATAATTTTTAATAAGACTAACATTTCACAATAATCTCATATACTAGACTTTGTCTATATTTATGGTAACATTCCCAAAATTTAAATTGTTCAGTTGACAGAATCAAAGAGGAGACACATGAAAAAAATCTAAATAGAGTGAGAGGGGAGTAAAAAGAAATCTTTTTTTTTTTTTTTTTTGTAGAAAGCTTAAACAGTATAGGTGGCTTTATTCCCTAATAGAATACACTGTAATAAAATGTTCCTGCAAGATATTTACATCACTGTATTACATAACTTATTTGAAGTTTATTATTCCTTAGAGTCACCACTGGAGTGCAAGACAATTGATTGCTTTTGGATACTATCCTAAAAATGTTTTTGCTTTTGTTTCTCCATCAGCAAATGGTATAGCATAAGGAAAATAAACAGAAAGCTACCATATATAACAAATATAACAGAAAATTAGAGCATACGAATGAGTAATGAGTTTACCCAATTTAAGTTCTGGCTACAACCCAAAAGGCCAAGATTGCAGTTACCAAAGTGCCGCCTGTGCCCTATATACAACAGATGTTCATACTTTCAGAGCTGCCTTTCTTCCTGTTTCTGGGCCAGTAATTCTCCCATACTTCCCAACAAGAGCACTGAATGGGTACTCTCATCCAGACCAAACACTGACATTCACCTTGACTTTCAAAGCTTTCTCATCTTTCACTCTTTCTCTGTCTCTTATTTTGAAAGTATAACATGGGAAAATAATAATCTATGTACCAGTAAGGATCAAATTTAGTTATTATTATTGTTTTTGTTGTTGTTGTTAAGTGTCTTAGAGTCAGTTCTGAATCATAGTGAACCTGTATAGGGTTTTCCAAGGAACAACCCCAAATAACAGCTGGAATCCAGGGGTTACATGACAACTCCATGGTCCCCAGGGACCCTGATCAATTCATTCTCTTTGGCACTCTTTCCCTCTCCCAATTCTTAACCTGTAGCATTTTAGGTACTTTATGATTTCTGGAACTTTCATTTTCCTCATCCTGATTTTCAAAGAAAGACAGAAGGACAAAAATATCCCCTTTGCGTCAAAACAATCCCTTTCCCCATACAGAGCTTTTCTGATAGCCCTAATGCACTGTGTTACAGTTGTATAATTTCATCATATTTATTCAACCTGTATACTGAGAAAAAAATCCAAGAAACTGGACTATATGAAGAAGAATGCAGAATTAGGATTGGAAGAAGACTCATTAACAATTTGTAATTTACAGATGACGCAACCTTGCTTCCTGAAAGTACAATGGATTTGAAGTTTTACTGATGAAGATCAAAGTCTGCAGTCTTTGTTATGGATTATATCTCAACATATAACAAAAATTCTCATAACTGTACCAATAAACAATATCACAACAAATGAAGACAAGATTGAAGTTACCAAGAACTTAATTTTATTTGGCCCAGCAATGAATATTCATGGAACAGCAGTCAGGAAATCAAATGGCATATTGTACTGGGCAAATTTTCTATCAAAGACCTCTTTAAAGTGTTCAAAAGCAAAACTGTGACCTTTATAACTAAGTTTTGATTGACCCAAGTAATGGTGCTGATGAAGAATATTAATTATAACATGGCCTACCAGAAGAATTAACAAACGTCCTGGAATAGCCTTAAAAGTGAGAATGGAGAGACATTGTCTAGATTACTTTGGGCACATTATCAGGAGGGACCATTTCCTGTAGAAGGATGTAATCTTGTTATAGTAGAGAGTCAACCCCCCAAAAAGCAAGACCTTCAAGGAGATGGATTGGCACAGTGCCTACAACAATGGGATCAAACAGCAGGACCGTGCAACGTTTAGTTCTTTTACACGTAAGATTGCTGTGAATCAGAACTAACGTAACGACACCTAACAACAACAACATCTGTAAGTGAGCTTGGGAAATGTAGGTTATAATTAGAAATATTTCTGATACTATCAAAATTAAATCTGCATTAAGAACACACTGGGGTTTGTTTAAAATGAAGCTCTGAGAAATTCTGATTATACAGTCTGGGTGAGGCTCAGACTTCTCTTTGGAGATCCTTGAATCATATTACATTTATAGATGGCTGTCTACTATGTTGCTGTGTAGAGTTTATTTTTCTATCTTCTTTCATTATTTCTCAATGATGCCAGCTCCTGCATTCCGATAGTAGCTTAAGGATGACAGTCTTAAGAGGGTGGGTGTGTGAAGTGTTGGAACCTGCAGAGGCAAGCATTCTACATAAAAATGATAAAATGCCTGTCGTTTATAGAAAATAATTGGGCAGATGCAGATTTTGGATTGAGGGCATAAAATCCCTTTCCCTGCCATGTGGTGCTACCACTGGTTGTGAGCCTCCCTACCTTCTGGCTCCTGACATTACAGCCAAATCTACTTTCTCATGGAAATGAGTGAATCTCTGAAGTAGTGGAGTCAGTATTTAATTTGTCAGATCAATGGTAGCAAGACAGGAAGGAACAGATGGACAAATTGAGGAGAAAATTAAAATAACAATCTTAACCAAGCTCATTTACTGAGTGCTTATGAAATGCCAGAAGCTTTACAATGTATTGAGGATTTTATTTAATTCTCAGCACAACCCTCTGCTAGATAATTAATTATCCCCTTTTGTGAATAAGGAAACAAAAACTGCTAGTAAAGTAACTTTTCAGAATTACAGTTGATAATGCCCAAAGGTAGATTCCTATTTGTATCTTACTTCAAAGGCATTTCCTTCCAGTATGTCATTATAATTCTTTCATGAGTGAAGGAGAGAGAAGGCACCCTAGAAACCTAACACTCTTGTCTTCAATCAGACTTCCTTTCTTTAGTAAATTGGCGTATTGATGAAGAAGGAGATTGCAAAAGGAAAATGAAATAGGTGGATATGGCAAGGAGGTGTTTTTCACCTCACCCCAAAATAATTTTCTTCTGTCTCTTCACTCTGTATCCTCCTTTACTTCTCTATTTCCTCTGAGCTTTATCATTTGAGTTCATATGTCTTCACAGTCATCAATTCTGCAGGCACTTGTCTAACATTACTTTCAGTCACAGCTGAAATCAATCCTCATTCCTCTTCAGATTCTATCAACCTCTCACATCCCCTTTCAGGTTTAGTCTTAACATGCACATTCATTTTGCACCCATACCTGACTAAACCATAGTAAAATCCAAGTAAGACACATGTAACCAAATTGTTACTATCTAGTTTAAAGGTTTTTTTGAAGAATCACTGACATCCAAACTCTTTGAATCACTTCTTTACCTGATGGAGAAAAATATCATCATATTTGTTTCTCCTTGCTGGTGGTTATGATAGATGCCGGCAGTCATATCTCCTTTGCCAGTGCATGGCCTACATGGCTCTTCTGCTGACCTCTATTGGGTTGGGCCAATAGCAGAATACACTTTGCTGCTCTGCTGACAATTTTCTTATCTTTTCCCTTTTTAGCTTGTACTCTAGGGGCTTTGACTACAAAGTGGGTGGTGCTGTGGGGTAGGCATTCAACCTAAAGATTGAAAGTTCAAAGCCACAGCCACTCTGCAGGACAAACATGAGTCTGTCTGCTCCTCCCATAAAGATTTACAATCGCACATATGCTACACAGTGTCACTATGAGTCAGAATTGACTCAGTGGCTGTGGTTTAAGTGGGCAAGGCAGTAGAAAGTGGTGATTCTACTCTCTTCTTTGCCATTGTTGTGGTTGTTAAGTGCCATAGAGTTCATTCTGACTCATAGTTGGTTCCTGTATAAGGTTTCCAAGTAGCAGCTGGTGAGTTTAAACCATGAACCTTGTGGTTAGCAGTCCAGAGCTTATCCTACAGTGCCACACTTGTTGTTGTTGTTTTTTAAGTGCTGTCGAGTCGATTCCGACCCATAGCAACCCTGTATAGGGTTTCCAAGGAACAGCTGGTGAACTTGAACCACCGACCTTGCAGTTCAAACAACTTTGCAGTCCGATGCATTAGCCCACAATGCCACACCAGGACTCCACAATGCCACACTAGGATTGCATAAACATGTGCAGATTTATATAAACCCTAAGTTTTGTCCTGAACCATTTGAATATTAAAACTACCAGTTATGAGTTTTTGAAGATGTGGAAAGATCACTTTCGAAAAGATTTCAGCATTGGAAACCATGTGGGGCAATACTATTCTGTTCTATGTGATCATTATACTTTTGAGTCAACTCTACTGCAAGGGGTGATTGTTGTTAAGTGCCTTCAAGTCAGTGCTGACTCATAATGATGTTATATAGGATTTCAAGGAGCACCTTGTGAGTTTAAACTACTGACCTTGAGGTTCAAACCAAACTTGAGGTCAAGTGCTTATCCTACAGTGCCACACCAGGTGACTGGGATCCTATTAAATTGTATAACATCTAATCCAGTGCTCTTAACAGTTCAGATTTACCTTACCTGCCCATTAAAAAAATGTCTGGAGCATGTTCTTTCAAGTCTGAGAGATGGAACATTCGTGAATCACACTCAAATCCAATAATCTCCCTGGACTTTTATTCTTAACATAACCAGAGGGTTCTATGTTCACTGCAGGCATTGTCCAAAAGTTTTAGGGTGATCATTTTCTTTTTCAGTTGAAAGTCTCAGTGTGTGAACAAACCATCAGTTCCTACATGCCCAGTTTGTCTTTCTCTGAAGGCTGACGGGTCTTAATGCAAAATTTGGCTTTCCCATCTGGCTATCACATGCTCAGACTTGTTGGAATTCTGAGTATATTTGCTGCTCTGTCCATTTTCTGTAAATTATTGTTTAACAAATATATATTAAAACTTAGCAGTATGCCAAATGATGAAAATTTAGGGAAAGTTTTTAAGATTTTTTTTTTTTTTTAACAGTACAAGACAGTCCCCTGGTGACAAATGAGATCTGCCCCTAACAGTGTTTCTAAGAATTTGTATGTTAGTCTGAAGAGGAACATATGGATTTAGTGCAAGAAAAGGCATGAAGCCTTTTCAGTGATATAAAAGTCGCATATGCGACAAAAATTATGTTGTGAGTAGAGGTTGGTTTTCAGTCAGTTCAAAGTGAGGGCAAATTTACATAGCATTAAAGCAGGGCTTCCAAACTGCACAGGCCTGCTTAAAGATGGATGCTCAGCTCAAAGCTGGCAGGCTGATGGCACCCCTTTGAATGTGTGTGATGTTCCACTATCCCAGTCTCATGCATCAGGAATCCTGAAAGGAATCAGAGACACATCTTCTGAGCCTTCTATTCCAAGCCGTTGATGCATAATTTTTCCCATTCTAGTAGATGTGATTAATCACTCAAATGATGGAAATTTAGATGTGTTTTTATTTTGCTTCTTTGGCCATGTTACCAGCCCCATATTAAAGGGCCAGTAGGAATTGTTTGTAAATTGGACATCCATAACATGGGGACTGCTTGTACTACAGAATAGAAGTTCAGGGTGTCAAGGGAGAGACCACTGATGAGTTTGTGCATAAGAACTGACTTCAGGGAAAGAAGAGAACAAGAAAGCTTTTAATAAGAGGTTTAATGATATGAGCTCTTACTTGGATAAAAACAAAACAAAAAATAAATGTTGGAAGGTGAAAACAGTTTCGTGGAGTTACAAATAACTCAATTGGTCATAAGCAAAGGATACAACTAGAGTTCATGTAGGCACTGTGGAGCTCATGCATGAGACCCTCCAATAGCAAGCTAGATTTATTTAATGTATAACAGAGTAGGAAATCATTGGAAGATTTGTACAGGGCATAGTTTCAAATGAAATGCATTTTAGGAAGTTTATTCTGTCATTTGGAATCCTGGTGTGGTGCTGGGGGTAAATGGGTTGGATTGCAAAATCAGATTAAACTGCAAGGTCAGCAATCCAAGCTCACCAGTCACTCCTTGGGAACCTTATACAGGGTCTCTATGGGTCGGAACCAACTCAGCGGCACTTAACACAACAACAATTGCCACCTATTTCCAGAACTGACTGCTTAAAATGTATGACAACTTTAAAGGAAGAGAACCTTCTCTTTTTATTCTAAATATTTCTGTATCATTTGAGCTTTTGTAAAATAAATGTATTCATTTATGTGTTAGAATCCCTGGGTGGCCAGTTGGTTACACACTCAGCTACTGAAAAAGAAGTTGGCAATTTGAATTCATCCAGAGATACCTCAGAAAAAAGGTTTGGGGATCTACTCCTTGCAGGTCACTGCCATGGAAAACCTTAAGGAGTACAGTTCTGCTCTGAAACACATGGGTTACTATGAATCAGAATCTACCATATCGCAGCTGGGTTGAGCTTTCCATTGTTTTATTATTTGTACCATTCCGAAATTTAGCACAGGCTACAGGAAAGCAACATAAGCAACAATAAGGATTTCACAATGATCGTCAACCCAATCTTGAAAATTTATAAATATGCTTGTTTTAAATAACTCTAATTTTTTAAAGTATATAATATGTACATGAACAGAAATTGGAAAAATAAATAGTTTATGGTATTGAGTTATCAAATCATATGTAGCCTTGAAATTTCTCCATATGACATTGCTTTAAAATTTTATTTGATAAACTTTACATTCTTTTTTCTCATTTCCCTTCTTTGTTTCATTTATCAAAATGTAT